>NW_008649019.1:230877-249374 GCF_000247585.1 Phytophthora nicotianae INRA-310 | reverse complement strand
ATGCCGCAGGAGACGTCTTCGTCGCACGTTTGCTTTTCATCTTCTTTCCGTTTGAGCGTGCCGTGGCAGCACTAGCAGATGCTCGCTTGGCCGTAGCCTGAGTTATGCTCTTCGAGTCACGGGGGGCGTAGCCCGGCGCTTGCTAAAAGCCTTGCCACGCAGGGCGGTCTTGTCGGGCGCTATCAGCTCTGTCGACGAGCGCGGAATGGCACAACTTCAACTACTAGCGATAGATTTATTTATTGGAACGGCCTCTGACTGCGGGTTATACAAAATTTATACATAGAGAATTTAGTAAGAAAATCTATCGGATTTTAGCTACGGGAATCGGTCCAGTTACACGACTAGTTAGGCAAAAGATTTTGAGATTAAGATATGTTGATTGGGCAGATCTGAATATATGTGCTGAAACGGTGAGATATCTTTCTAGATTAATTTAAGTAAACGAGATAGCAAAAGATTAAGGTTGAAATATGATGCTGGACCGCTTTTATGTCAAGCCATCTGAACGGTTAAATACATGGATAAAGAATCATTGGTCAAAATATGCTTTCATTGTCACTTATTATAAAAACAAGCAAGTCCATACAAAGAGTCATATTAAGTTGCCGAGGGTGTTAATGAGTGGCTGGAAGGTGGCCATGTACGAGGCTCTGTCGACGGAAATACGTCCTTTCCAGATTCCGACATTTCGCGTGTTTGTTTGATTGGAAACCATGACGAAAGCTCGACTATCTCATCCGCGAACTCAATAAGGGGTATGCTGCCATCAAACGCATTTGCAAACGATATTCAGTGGGGAAATGTCGGCTCAGAGAACGAGTAAAATGTGACGAAGTTGATGGTAACGCCGAAAAACTGCGGTTCGTTGAGGTCTGGGAAAAAATGCTGATGAGTGCCCACTGGTTTGAGGTATGTGACAACCATAGTTTTTTTTTTTGTTTTGTTATAAGCTTCTATGTATTATACACCTCGATCATGCCTTTGAGCTTCTTCTTCTTCTTTTTCTAATGATTTAGGTACCTGATCTAGCGTTTGCAATATTGTTACAAGCACGCCGCGCACTGGATAACGGTCTATTTGATGAGTTTGTTAATTATAAATTGCTACTCTACAAGGTAATGAATGGTTGCTCGAGCCTCGCGGCTGCGTTCAGGAAATTTGCATGCGACCAGCTTTCGCTTACTTTGGAGTCTCTGATGGCATCCAGCTCACCTCTTCTTTAAGCCTCTTGGCTGATACGACGAAGTTGTCGCTTGCTCCATGTAAGATAACGAGTTCGGCTGAAAATCACAATTTGGTTCTTTGATTTTTGACAATACAGAAAATGTAAATTTTCAACATCACTATTGTGGAAATATGATTGGATGAAAAATCACGTGTTTGGATGCGTTTCGATGGCATCCAATCTGCATTCAAAACGTCATTTTGGTCATTCCTGAAGCTTCGGTCTTGCTGATCATGTTGCCATCCCGCTTGTCGTCCTCTCTGCGCCGCTGCGTTTCCACCTCCACGCGCAACAGCTTTGTGGACCGCTTGCGCAATGAGCTGGCGGAGATCGAGACCGCCGGCACGTACAAGAACGAGCGCGTCATCGCTTCCCCGCAGGGTGCAGAGATCTCCGTGAACGGTGATACTGTGCTCAACTTCTGCGCCAACAACTACTTGGGATTGAGCAACCACCCGGCGGTGGAGAAGGCGGCTGCCGACACGCTTAAAGAGCGTGGATTTGGCCTCAGCTCTGTACGCTTCATCTGCGGTACGCAGGACATCCACAAGCAGCTGGAGGACGCCATCTCGGCCTTCCACGGTACTGAGGACACAATCCTGTACCCGTCGTGCTTCGACGCTAATGCGGGACTCTTCGAGGCTGTGCTTAACAAGGAGGACGCAATCCTCACCGACGAGCTCAACCACGCCAGCATCATCGACGGCATCAGACTCTGCAAGGCCGAGCGTCATCGCTTCAAGCACATGGACATGACGGACCTGGAGCAGAAGCTTAAGGACACGCAGCACTGCCGTACGCGACTCATCGCCACCGATGGCGTCTTCAGTATGGACGGTGATGTTGCTCCGTTGCAGGAGATTGTGGCTCTGGCCGAGAAGTACGACGCCCAGCTCTTCATTGACGAGTGCCACGCCACGGGCTTTTTCGGACCGACTGGACGCGGTAGTGACGAATACTGCGGCATCACTGGTAAGGTGGATGTGATCAACTCTACTCTGGGCAAGGCTCTGGGTGGCAGCACGGGTGGATACACAACGGGCCGCAAGGAGGTTGTGGACCTACTGCGCCAGCGCTCGCGCCCGTACCTCTTCTCCAACTCGCTGGGTCCGTCTGTGGTTGGCGCGTCGCTTAAGGTCTTCGAAATGCTCACCGAGTCGTCTGAGTTCGTTGACAAGATCCGTGCCAACACGCATCACTTCCGCGACCGCATGACTGCCGCTGGCTTCACTCTCAAGGGATCTCGGTATGTTGCAAATGCTGTTTCTTTTGCTCCGATCAGGTTGTATTGACTCTCATAACGTTGTACGATGTCTTGTACTATGCAGTGACCACCCGATCGCCCCTGTGATGCTCGGCGATGCCCGTCTTGCGTCTGAATTGGCTGATGATATGCTCAAGCGCGGCATCTACGTAATTGGCTTCAGCTACCCGGTACAAATACTCACGCTCACGGATGAACTGCGAAATGATAGTGTCTGACCGTTCTACTTGTTGAATTTGCTCTGCAGGTTGTGCCGAAGGGCCAGGCGCGTATCCGTGTGCAGCTTTCGGCTGCTCACCGCATTGAAGACGTCGACAAGGCGGTGGATGCTTTCATCGAGTGTGGCAAGGCGCGCGGTGTCATCAACTAGAATGCTTTGAAAACTAATTGGAAGTGGTAACATTCGCTGGACTATCTTCACGAGCGGCTATTTTCACAAGCGTTGGGAGGTTCTTGCTCTTGGCCAGAACATCTAGGATTGTGGTGCCATTCATGAAATTGATGCTGCAACGCATCGCGATCAAAAAGTGCTTTAGCCCGTAGAGAGAGAAAAAAAAAAAGCAGCAAAGCTGTAAACAACAAGTAGAAACTATCGAGACTACAACTGACCTTGCACCCCAAATCACGAGTCCTTCTAGCTCCCTTGAGTCTGTCATCAATGGAATAAGAGACTCGTCACTGTTGACAAGAAGCATCCCGGCACCACCAACTTGCTGAATCGCTCTACACATTAGGTTAGTGAATAAGTGAATCTCTCATCAATCAGTCCAAACTATAACCTGAGCTTTGTTCCAAATGAGCATCCGCCGCGCTTGACAACGACAACTGCACGAGTGGCGAGGATTCCGAGTCCTTTGTGATTGCACGCAGTCTCTTGTGGATAGGCTGCAACGATGCGGAAAGGTAACGAGGGGATTTTGCCACCGAAGAGTGCAGGAAGGACCTGAAACTCGTACGATTCGGCGAAGGAAGACAAACTGCCATTTTCCTTCTTCGAGTTTCCATCGTTGATATACCAGAAAGTCATATTTCGGCCCGACTTCTTCACGTCCTGGAAAACACACGCATAATTAACTGTAAATTGGTTGTATTAAAGGTGAATTTCATGAGCATGCTGCATCACAATTTACATACCCTTGCGATCGTCAGCTCCTGGTTAGTAAGCTTCGGGGGCTGTACAAGTGGAACTGGGATTTGATCAGGTCTCTCTTCGTAGATCCGAATCACTGCAGCCAGAATGCCAAAACAAAAATGTTAGAAATTCTACATGTAGGAATTCGTATTCACTACATGTAGAACGTTCTCACTCGTGGGTCATTACATACATGTCTTGTGGTGCTCCACTACTGACATGATAAGCTCTCCATCAAGTTTTCCCATGCTGCACAGAGTACACACAGCATTAGTTTGTCAGGTGAAACGCGATAACATGCGAATCTTACATAGTGACGGGGAGATTAACATGTTCTGCCACAATAGTTCCAGTAGGAGTAAATCTTCCTTCTCCATTAACGTTGTTCACGATTAGAAGAGCATTACCGTCGGCTGTTTGAGCATGGGTTGCCTTCTCAATAAGTGTGCACGCCCCGCGATAAGCGAGAAATACTACGCCTGAAGTGTCATTGTTAGAGGATTGTGCAGCTTCTGGAAATTGATTGCAGCCAGTTATTGGAGCCGCGAACTCCAGTTGTAGCGGCAAACTTGCGTTGGTTTCATTGATCTCAGGTGGGGTACTCCAGCTGGCAAGGTGCAGTCGAACTTCCCAACCCCGTAATATCTCTGGAGCATCGAAAGCTAATGTCCAGTTCATTACTACTCGCTTAACAGGGTTTTTATCGGCAGTTTTGGCTGCTGCACGCTCTGCTGACATTTGAACCAGGAACACCATTTTACGAGGGTACGTCGAGCTCAGATACACTTCCACAACTTGTTCGGGTCCCATCTTTGAAGTGTCAACTCCATTGAGAGAAATTAGTTGGTCACGCGGTGCGATCACATTCAGCTTGTGTGCGGGTAGTTTGGGCTCTAAGTGACTCACTACAGCTTTGTCTCTTGTGTTTAGATCCCAGTACAGTCCGATAGGGCCTTTCGTCGTAAACTCAACCTCATATCGGAACTCCCACCCGTCCCGGCGTTTTCCTGTCGCGAGATTATGTGGGGTCATGCGTGTCCGCTCGTATTCCTCCTTGTCTAGCTTCTCTAATAGCTCCTGCTCTTTCCTCGCAAGACCTTCGGCCACACGACGCTCCTCTGCCAACTTCTCCTGCAACACCTTATTATTCGCGATTTCCAGCTCGCGAGCTTCTCTTTCTGCTTTCAAGCGTGCTTTCTCTTCTACCCACGCTGTAATGACTTCTTTTCTCTGGGGTGTAGCAGGTTCGAACTCGAGCATTTTCGGTGATATAATCTCCACACGCGCAAATCCCGAGAGGACGCGAGCAGAGCCAACAGGCTTGAACAGCGGCAGCACCGCAACACTCCCCACAGGACTATCAATCACGTCTTGGAATGAAAGAATGGACATATTCAGGTCATCGACTCGAACCAGGCGATCAGTCGGTTGCAATGACGGCGGAGGAAGAGCATTTTCGTCAATTTCGGTATTGTTAGCTTCAACAGAACAAGGCTTGGCTGTCGTGTTGCAGCTCTTCACGGTCGATGCGTCCGCCTCCAGCTCCACTTCTAAATCTACAACCGTCTCCTCCTCAATGCTACTCACGCGTAAATCATGCGTCTCTGCGAAATGCTCCAACACCACCGACCGGTTGACGATCGCGCCAAATAGCACGGGGAATCGCAGCTCCTCTAGAGTTCTATTTACCTGCGGTACAGGCTCAGTCGTGTTTTCTTCCGCCCCACTTGCACTCCCAATGTCCTCTCCACTCACACTCAGCGCGAAAAATGCAACCGCAACACACAATCTTCGCACCATTTTCGCCCTGCTCCAATCCTAAATTGCTACATGTGTCAATCGCGGCCGTTCACTAAAAAACCAGGATCCAACCGCCATGATGTTAAATAAACGACCAACTTGACATGTACACCACCCACTATTTTCTCTATTCTCTTGTATATTAATCTCCAAATTATTGCCGCAGTTCGTGATGTTTTTCAAGGGCGTAGGGGCTCTTGGACCCTCTTGGGAAAATATCGACGTACTTCTGAATGAGAGCCGAGTGTGTCTTGACGAGATAATCCTTCTGTTCTCTTACGACGCGGCGTGTGTCACCCTGCGGCGTCTGCACTGCGACGAGGATCGAGTTGTCCGGCACACGCTCGCCAGCAGCTACCACGACGCCACTACCGATGAGGCAGTTGTTGCCAATCACAGAGCCCTCCAATGCCCGCGCCTTGGCCTCGAACCAATTGCCGCTACCCACGCTTCGGCTTCGCACCTCACAGCCGCCCTCGAACAGATTATCACTGCCGATCTTCATGTCTTCAGGCGTGTCGTTGGCCAGCACAGCGCCATCCTCCACAAAGCAGCGCTCGCCCAGGACAATAGGCCCGCCTGTTGAGCGAAGAGATGCGCCAGGGTGCACGGCGCAGCGCTCACCAACAGTAATACCGCCCTGGAGCTGTGCCTCCACGCACACGGCAGCAGTCCGCGCCACCTGGACCTGTTGCGTCATGTCGGCTAAAGTATGCTTTCAAATCTAATTGCAATGTGAATTTCATGTTGTAAAACAAGAAATTTTCGTCTGATGGATGATATTGTTAAAATAAGAGCCACAAAACCGAAAAAATGGCAGCGCGGGTGATCGATGGCAAGGTCATCGCCAAGGCGCTGCGTGCAGCGCTCAAGGGCGACGTGGCGGCGCTAACGGCCAAACATGGAAGGGTGCGTGTCACTCTTCTCCAGTGCATTGCAAGTTCATCCTCTCTAACGCTCCCGTCGAGCAGGCACCAGCACTTGGGCTCATCATGGTAGGGGATCGCAAAGACTCGGCGCTATACGTGCGCAACAAGAACGCAGCCTGCCGTCGCACAGGCATCCGCTCTGAGAACTTCCTCTTTGATGAGGATGTCTCCCAGGTAGCTGCCCATACAGAGAATTGTCACCACACAAAAAGTTGACACTGAATTGTGCCCATAGGACACCGTTGTGCAAAAGGTAGAGGAGCTGAACGAGGACCCAACCATCGACGGCATCCTAGTGCAGCTACCACTACCGGGCACACAGCTGAATGCACAGCAGATCATCGACCGTATCCAGCACGACAAGGACGTGGACGGCCTACACCCGTTCAACGCCGGTGAGCTGGCCATGCGCGGACGATACCCGTACTTGATCCCATGCACAGCGAAAGGGATATTGGCATTACTGGACGAACAGCAGACCCCATTGCGTGGGAAAACGGCGGTGATCATTGGCCGTAGCAACTTGGTGGGCAATCCGGTGAGCATGCTGCTGCAGAAGCGAGACGCTACGACGATTCTGTGCCACTCCAAGACGGTGGATCTGCCGAGGTACGTGCGTCAAGCGGATGTGGTAGTGGCAGCATGTGGGCAGCCCTATCTTGTGCGGGGTGAGTGGTTAAAACCTGGTGCCACCGTTATTGACGTTGGTATCAATTTCGTTCGCGATGTGGATGGTGAATTCCACGGAGAGGAGAACGCTGACGGCTTCAAGCTTGTTGGCGACGTTAACCTTCCTGAAGCTTGTGAAGTGGCGGGGGCTCTAACACCTGTGCCCGGTGGCGTGGGGCCAATGACGATCGCCATGCTGCTGCACAACGTCGTCGAAGCCTTTAAACGCAGAATGGACAATAGAAAAATTGGTGCGCTGTAAGTGGCACCATTGAAGGACAAGCAGTGGAATCGTGTGCGGCGTTGTAGGCGAAATTTTGTGTGGGTCTATATTTTGTAGTGTGTTCTTCAGGAGCTGCTTAATAACCGGGTTTCTTCTTTTGACGAGCACGGGGAAGTAACATTTCCTGCAAGAATTGATCGACGCGCTTGTGTAACGCGACGTATGGATTGCAGATCACATACTCGGTGAGTGCAGCAAGTGCCTCTTGGAAGTCGCTGAAGTCTGCGCGCAGCATCTCCAGTTCGGCTTCAGTGCTTATTGTTCCGGTTGCTGGTGCTGGAGAACTGCCATCATCACGTTGCAGATTAACGAGCACTTGCTTGAGTGTATGTTCCGTCACAAAGCTTCCGATGAGCTTGCAGTCACGCGCCATGACAATGAAAGCAGACAGCGAAAGGGTCGAGTTCTGCTCGCGTATGGCGTGCATGGATGCATAATAGCGGAAAATACGCTGGAGAACAGGCTTATGCCGCTGGAAGACCTCGCGTACTTTTGGTTGTGCGACTTCGGCACGGAAGAGTTCCCGCTGAGATCGCAGAGCGTTTGGGAGAATATCTTGTTCCATAAGCAACCGAAAACGTTCGTCCAGCGGTAGTGTCGGCGTTGGTGCTGCACGAGCATGGCCTCCCCGTGCTGGACCCCGTGGTGCTGGCATTGGGGCATACTTTATCGCGGCTAGTCGCACAAGGGCATCTGCAAATTGTCGACCAGATAGTTCTGGCTCCGCCTCGGTCACTTCATCGGAGCCGTTTTCGGCCGCTTTTGTTGGGATCACAGATGTTGCAGTTATCCCCGAGGGAAGCTCATTCGTTGCCCCAGAAAGAATTGAATCCAGGTGTAGAGCAGCTCTATAGACGTTATCAACCACTTGTTGAGTGATGTGTTTATCTCCAGTGAAGCAGTCCTTGATGAGCTTGTTGAACTCCGTCAAGCTCATTGCCGCCAGGCTCCCAGCCCCGCCACTCGCACTGCATCAGTGCCACAAGTTCTAGTCAGTATGGTTCAAGCAAGCAAAGTGTTAACAATGCACCTGTAATGTTTGAAGATGTCGTTGAGATCCTTGCTATAAGCAAGCAGAGCACGTCGGACAGCAGCTGTAGCAATGTCAACATCTCGCTCGGGTACGAACGGTGGCATGGTGGACCCAGTAACCATAACTTGTGTCGTGCTGGAGCCTTTGCGGCCTACAGATTGATTAAGCAGATTGAAAGCGATCTCGGTGTCGTGAACGAGGAGATTGCGAATGCAAGAGCTGTCGACACGGGAGAACTCGCGTATACGCTCGTGTGTTCGCTCGTCCACAAGTCCCAGAGGAGCGTTCGGGTGAATGTCGCGTGCACGGACACAAGACCAGGTGATCGCAAGCACTTTGTAAGCGATCTGCGAGAGCGCACTGGAAGCTTCATTCGATGTCACGGCGATTTGATTCAGTTCGGAATGCAATTGTTTGAAGAGCGTCTCGCACGTTCGCATCTCTTTGAGAAGATGAGCAACCATCCCCGCGTCGTAGTTGTCGTTCATCCGTTTCACCTCGAGTAGGAGACCACGAACACGCCTCCAGGCTGTGACGATATTAAGGAAATCCCCACGCTGCTTCTCCATGTTGAGCTTGCGAACGGTACCCCTGGATTAAAGATCAGCGTGAAGTCAGGTGAGGTGATGAATGCTAGTGTCGTCTGGTTTCAGGGAACTTACACGGCAGTGCCGAAGAGCATGGCAACGAAAGTGATATTTTCTGTGCCGCTACCTGCGTGGATGCTGTCGCTGGTGACAACTTGTGGTAATGGTGGCTGAACACGTTCGTGGAAAGTGGCGATGTTTTGCAGTCTTTGATCGACGTCGAGCTCGTGAACCATCTACAGAGAAGCAGTGAGCCTACTTTCAAGCAAGTATACGGCATAGGAAGAACCCGTACCGAGGCGTCGAACCACGAAGGAAATAGCCGATGCAGCAGGAAGGAAATGCGTCGACCATCGGCGAGATCTGATGTGAAATTCTTGACGGTTCGATCGGCAGGTTTCTCCACGGACGACGATAAACTCAAGTGCATGCGGAACCAGTATAACAGCAATGTATCGATTGGCATTTGAGCCAGATCGCGGACAGTCACAGCACTGGGACGTGCTGGTCTTGCTGCTGCTGCACGAGAGGGAGTCGTGGTTAATGCTGTCAATGTGCGGCCACCGATACTTTTGCTGAAGTGTATGGAGGAGAGGCTCGTCGAGCCTTCAGCTGCGTCTGCCTTCGCTTTGAGCTCATTCTCTGTCTGGATCTATCCACGATCACCACAACAATTTAACCTGAAGAGCCAAGCTTAAAGTGAAACACTGTGACGTACCATTTCGGCCAGGTGCTGAAGTACACTTCCGTCAAGTTGGTACTCGAGCGAGTCCATCATGTCTTTGGACATTTGAATAGCGCACGTTTCAACCATACGTGCCATTCCGAACATGGTTTCTAATAGCATACGGTTAGTGCGATCCATGCGTTCATCATCTTGGCTGAGCATAGTGTCGATGCGCTCATAGTTTGCCTCGCGTCTCCGTCCAGGAGAGAAGTTGCCGTTGTCACTATCGTGTCGCCTTCCATTGTCGTTGTCACTTAAGCCGTGGTTATTAGCGCCTCCATCTCCGCCGCTAGCGAAGGCTGCAGCGGCTGAAAGGTTTTCTAAGTGATCCACACGATACGAAAGCTGCTTGTTGGATTCGGTTAAGCTGTCGATAATCCTTGCCATAGATTTGACTTTAGCTTCGGCCTCCGCGATCGCGATATCCTTCCTACTCAAGGATGCAGCTGTGACAGATAACATCGTTTGATAGTCGGCACTTTCTCGGTGATACGCTCTCCTTAGTGCTTCGATCCGCCAGACACGAAACCACGTGGTGAGGTTAGTCTTTTGCATGCATTGAAAAGCTTGGATTTTGAGCTGGATACAGCAATATAGTGAAAGTAAGGAACAGATTGCAACCAAAGCTGAGAATTGCTTACAGCTCGAATCTGACGCTGCGCAGCCATAGAGTTCGCCCAACCACGGAAAGTTAAAGCAAGAGTTTGCCGATCTTGTCGCTTGGCCAGATAAGTTATGAGCTTGCTGACTCTACCGGGTAGCTGTTGACGTGTCGTCCGTGTACTCTCGCGTTCTCTTACGGTTGTAACTAGTGCCTGTGTTTTACGGCGAAGACGTTTGAATTCCTGGACGAGAAATCAACGTAAGTTGGAATTTAGAAAAGAAGTTAATGCAAAATTGGCAGTACCGTGAAGTAGGGTGTGCGGTGTTCGTAGTCGAGTCCACCCCCTGTGACCGCGTGATCTTGGACTTGAGTTTGTGTCGGGGGCAAGAAGATCGACGCAACCAACTCGGCGTGAATTCTTCGTAAGAACGCGATGCTCTGACCAACTGTAGCCGCCACTGGATCGACGTTGTTGTGAGATGTTTTACTCGTCGCTATGCGTGAAATGTACTTCTCGAGTAACTGGCAGCACACAACGGTGTAGAATCGATTGGGGGCTTCAGCCCACGATGCCATGCGCTTCGCTTCGTTCAACTTCATCTCACAAAACAGCGATATCGAAGCGAATTGCTCCTCGCCCGAGTGAATCGACCATCGACTCAGCAAGAGACGCGCCAAGTCTTCACCACGTTCGTCTGCCATTTTATCAATTGCTGGGTGTAGCACTTGGAACTCCGCCTCACTGTCTCGATGATTCTTGCTGCCTGAAGTCGAATCGGCTTCTATCGCTTGTTTGGCTTGACGAGATGATGACGAGCTGGTACTTGGCGTGGCTGCTGCTGGTCGGAGCTGCATAGGTGGGAGTACAGCAGTCTCCAGGAACTCCATGGAAGCCCCCGACACACGCGTAGGCATGACCTTCCCCACCCTCGACGTTGTCGGTGTTTCTGGTTGCCGTCGAGATGGTCGATGAGAAAGGCGCTCGCTAACCGATCCACCACTAGGAGTGTGGTTGGAGTAGCGGGTATCGGAGTCGGCGCCAACGTTGATCAAATGCAATTTGGGCACTACGCGGCCACCCATGGCTGACAGAGGCTCCATTGATACACGATACGCTCCGACAAAGAGTAATTACTACCGTTTCGTCATTTTATTGCAAACCAAATCGGGTTGGCTTGAAAGGGCGTGACGTTCATCGCCAAAGAGCACTTGAATGCTTAATAATCGAAACCAAGCGCGGGGCAACAGCAAGAAAATCTAGCGACAGCATGAATAAATTTGATATGGCAAGAAAAAACAAAAAAAAACGTCATACTTTGATATTTAAGCAGAGGTCCAACTGGCAGGGTTACTGCAAGCCATGCCCGAGATCAGTTAAAAATCGCTAATCTAGCATCCCACAGCGGCTTATTCGAACCTGTCGTCGCCGCAGCCATCCATGCTGTTGTCGCCTTCGGCGTGCGAACCCGCTATCCGGAAAACGACTGCATTCTTTGCTTAAATGACCAGATTGGTCCGATCAAACATTTAGTCATTTTTTTGGGACCATATTCAGTCAACCTGATCGTTATTAATACACCACTTTAACTCAACCGGCAACTCAGCGACGCTGAATGTCGTTTAGTTAGCTGAGCGAGCGCTCAGCCGTAGCCGGGGACTCCCCGGTGGGGAGTATAACTTTGATTTCGTGCCAGCTTGTGGTCCCACGGAGGGCGGCTTTCCTGTGTACTCCAGCTGCGCTGGAGCTGCCCACTATGTCGCTGCAACACCGGAAAGCTCGTCATCAGGCATCAGATGAAGCTGTCTTCGGCTGTTGCAGCATTGGGCTCAGTCATCCTGACGAGGGATGTATCGTGTCTATAGTCAAAGCAAAACCCGCAAGCTACGGAGTTAATGCACAGTACTCGTGACCCAGCATTTTGCTTTCATATCAAGTTAAGCTGATGCTGCAACTTCGACCAAAATCTCACTTTCTGAGAATTACACCACACCATAACGTAAAGTAAGTTATCTCCTGGCAGCGGAACGATCAACATCGATGGCAACCTCATACTTCTCTTCGTCCTCGTCCGCTATGGAAGCAATTTCGGAACCGCTGTCAGAGCCGTCCGTCTTTGTGTTGCTCGGGTACTCCTCACGCATAGCAAAATACGGAGCCATCGATGGCATAGGACTCTGAAGTGATGTTGGATCCGATACTCCACTGGCAATTGGAGACGTAGTTGCGCCTATTCCAACCTTCACATCTCCATCCGAAGCACTGTCCCACTGTTCGCTGCTCTTTTTGCCATCTTTTTTCTTGTCGTCCTGCATCATGAGGTAGTAGCACGTCTCGAGCTCGACCTTAGACATTTGTGGTTTGTGCAGCTCGATGTTATCGCGCCACGTTTCCAAGTTCAGTGACAGCTGGGGGCGTCTCGCACGGAGCATCTCGCGCTCGCGACGACGTTGCTCCCGCCTCGACTCCAATTCTTGTCGGACGAGGCTCAGTTGATGTTCCCCACGTTTCTCTGCGCACTTTCGCTGCATGTAAAGCATGACCATGATGCATAGCGCGCCGAATGCCACGGCCAGGTACATCATATCGAAGCCCTGGCTGTCGCTTTTTGTGGAGGCAGCAGTATCGCCGCTGCGACTACTACATTCATCGGAAGACGAAGCCGGTGACACGATATCACAAAGTGACGGACAAATGCAAGTGCTGTCCTCGCCGGTGCACGTCGGCTTGGAGGAGCTAACAGTACAGGAGGCACAGACGCTGTCGCTAGCGCTGCAGTATGTCGTTGCCGCTGACGAGTTGGAAACTGGCGCGGTCGTGCACGTGCCGTCCATGAGGTTGTACTCACATCCCTGTTAGTGAAAGGGGAAAGGAAATTAGTTGCATGGCATTATATCGAGGGGGGGAAGTAGGAGCGAACGTACCGAGGTCGCGACGCACTGAGAGCACATGGCGGAGAGCTGGCATGCGGAGAAGGCGTCGTTGATCAGGCTGCACGTGTCGCCAAGCGCTGAGCCGAGCGCCAGCGCAGCCAGTATTGCCGTTGTCTTGAAGCGGATCATTGCCGTATTACCAAGTTTGCGTACCTTCACGCCGATCTTTCAAAATGGAAAGTGTCAACGTTGGCCGCATGTTCAGTGCGGTGGATTTCTAACTTCTCCCCCAAAAATGTACATCACCAAAAGTACAGTACTGACCTTGAAGGGATGCTGTACCCATCTCCTGGTAGATCTGATTGGTGCTAATCGTCGTGACGCGCCGAATACTGATTACGGTTAGACTCTGCAAAATAATGTAGCATTTCAGTCTGTACAGCTATTTTCAAACTTAAACAATTGCTATAACAGTTTAGTGGCATAAATTGGAAAGGGCAAGTAGCACAAGGCCACTCAACTGTGATACCCTTGAAGTGACGCGCAATCGGATTAACATAGAGTGGGCTGATTCATAATCAGAATAGTGCGCAATAATTGTTTCTTCAACGAGAATTGGCAAATGTTTTGTCCAGCTGCTGCTAATGATCTTCGATCAACAGCACTTCCCATGGTCAAAGCTCATTGCGCTCATACGTCTACAAGTGTGCTCTAGGTATGTCTACACTAGTTCCGCTCCCGGTTGATCCTCGATCTTCTCTTCTCTAGCGCGGTCCTCAGTCGGCGAGAATGGCATGTCAGTGACAGCGACGGCCCGCGTGACATCGCTGTCACCAGCTTCAACGTGATCGCCGGTCTCTGCAGCGTCGTCCCCAGCCCGCAGGTGCGGACGTCTGCCGCTTTCCATGGGTACGAAGCACGAGCGCAACTCGAGATCGGTAAAGCGCTCGTTCACAGGATCGGCGCGCTCGTTGAGGTGGTTGCGCCAGGCATCGAGCTTAAGGCGGCCGGGCAGATTGCGTTGAGTTTTCTCTTTTCGACGCAGAAGGCGGCTAATACTACTGCCCTTGACGAGCATGTACATGACGAGCGGAAACAGCACGGCCGCCGCTGCAATGAGGGCGCCGTAGCTCACGCTACTGATGGCTCCAGGCTTGCATTTCGTGGGTTGTGTCGAGATGTGCTCGCATTGGGAAACACAAACGCAACCGGAGGAGCCCAAGCAAATTGCAGGTGCGTTGCCGCGGCGGCACGTGAAACATGCTGGGTCGATTTTGCTGCAGTACTTGACCTCCCCGCTGATGAAGTACGGTGCATTAGAAAGCTCGCTCGAAGAAGACTCAGTTACGAATGCACTGGAGCTCGATACGCAGCGACCAGTTGAGACTTCGACAGCACAACCAGTACGTGAGAGGCATATCTTGCAGTCCACAGGATACCAGCAGTCACTGGTGTACTCGTCCTGGCTGCAGGTGTCGGTGATGTTTGTAGTATTCACCACCGATACTTCTGCTCCTTTCAAGCTGGACGAAGATGAGCTTGACTGGCCTCGAACACCGGACACAACTAACAGCGCTAAGAGAAATGTTGAAGCAGCCATAAGTACTGTATGCAGAGAGAGCAAACGCCGCTACCGACACGAGGAAGCGGGCAGCAAATCAATCATGAAAAGAATGATGCTCTGCAAATAGCTCGGGTGATCTGCTATACATGGCTACTGGAATCCAGTCTGGATGGCAATCAAAATGATAGGCAAGTTCAACAGCTTTCATGTTTTGACACGTTGCGCGCATCGATCGATAATCTGGTTACTCGATCAGTTTTCTCCAGCCTTTTAACGTGGCAAGCATGGTACCAGCTAGTAAGTGTACGCAAGTAGCACGCTCGACTTCACTACTTCGCTGGTGCCTCCTATGGCTCGTGGATCTTGACGAGGCGCTTAATGGCCTCTTCGATGGCTTCGTCAGTCTTGCAGTACGCAAAACGTGCCCACTGGCTGCCCTCTGATTTGTTTTCGGCGCAAAAGAAAGCAGAGGTTGGAATCGCCGTTACGCCCTTGGTGATGGTAAGCCAGCGGCAGAACGCCCAGTCGTACGACATACCCGGCTCAATAAAGCTTTCGGGCACTTTAACGGCAGAAATGTCCGAATACAGGAAGATGCCACCGCCTGGCGTGATCGGGATGATACCAACATCAGCCAACGCGCGGCTGAGACGATCGCGCTTTTGCTTGTACTGGTCGGCGACGAAGGCATAGAAAGTCGGGAATCCTTTGTACGGTTTCTCGGCGAGCTCCAGCATGTTGGCGACAGCCTCCTGAAAAGGTGTGGCCACACTGAATTGGATCCAGTTGTTTGCAAGGTAGATGCCCTTAATCAAATTGCTGGGGCCAATGGCCCAACCCACCTTCCATCCAGTTACGGAAAACGTCTTGCCTGCACTCGAGACCGTCAGAGTACGCTCCCACATGCCGTCAATGTTGGCGATCCGCACATGCTTCTTGCCATCGAACAGAATGTGTTCGTACACTTCGTCCGAAATAATGATGACGCGCGGGTACTGACGGACGTACTTGGCAATGATTTCCAGCTCTTCCTCCGTGAACACTTTACCCGTCGGGTTGTGTGGGTTGTTCAACAGCACCGCTCGCGTTTTCGACGAGAACGCTGCCGCCAGCGTGGGCTCATCAATGTAAAACTCCTTGGCACCAGTCTGGTCGCATGTGCGCACGTGCAGCGGCACATAACGGCACACACCACCGGCCATCTGCACCTGGGCGGTGTAGATATCGAATGCTGGCTCAAACACGACCACCTCGTCTCCAGGCTGCACGAAAGAGTTTACAGCAGCGTAGATGGTCTCCGTGGCGCCAACACCAACAGCAATCTCATTGGTCCAGTTGATCTCGCGGTTCAATTCCTTCGAGTATTTTTTAGCCAACACCTCAACGAGCTTTTTGTGGCCCTGTGGTCGCGCGTACTGGTTGAAATCGGCATCCAGCGCGTCCTTGGCCGCCTGCTTGACAAAATCTTCGCAGCGCCAGTCCGGGAAACCCTGGCCCAAGTTCACAGCTTTATGCTCCAGAGCCAGAGGCGTGAACTCATGCCAAACCGTGGGCTGGTCGAAGCCGTTGAGGCGTTTAGCGAGCTGCTCCGCCATGATGACAGTGAAATGGAGATTGCTGGCGGAAATGTGTGCAAATTTGGTGTTAAATGAATGGACCAATCAGAGACCGAGTAGCTTACAGCAAAGTATCCGATCGCATCATCGAGGTAGATTGGAAGAGTAGTGTGAGGCGATAACAACAAATTGTCGCCTGGTATCGCTGATCGGCCGGGTTTACGATTGCTAGAACTACAATACGCAGTTTTCACAGCCCATGTCCAAGAGGGATTCCAACCAACTTGCCGAACTTGCTCCCAGGCCTACCTCCAAAAAAACTTGACTCAAGATACTTGAGACCATCGGTCGTTCACAGATTGGGGATAGTGTCAACGACGCGAAGCATTGGTGGTGGAATATCGCGAGCTCTTGCGGAAAATATGATGATAATGTCAAAGCTGTGGTGGTGGAAGACATCAAATTTAAGTTTAAATAAATTTTAAAAATCAAAAATTGCGAGTTTTTGTGGAGGATGACATGGCCTTTCTCGAAGACCGGCAGCGCTGTGTTATACGTAATAGCTCCCAGTCATAGAGCACCACATAGTGTTGGCAGTGCGGCCGAAACTTTTCTGTTTATCATTTGGCCGAACGTATTTTCGTCACGGTGCTTCTGCCGTTCGGCTATGACCGGGCCGGGAGCCCACGTTTTAAGAGTGGACCACACTGTTTAAGTTAGTTTACTAACTTCAAGTATTATACTAGTGCTCACTACGCAATCTCGCCCACGCTCAACGAGAAGATGCCTGGTCATCGAGGAGGTCGGCCAGGATGCCCAGAAGGAGCGCACTTTGTGCCTCTAACCGAATTCGGTAGGGCAAAAGGTGGGTACAATCATACTGAGTGCAAGTTCTGCAGGGCCGCCTACAACAACAGCGCCACCGAGACGCTGCCCGCTGTAATTATTGGTAGCCACCTCTTCAAATGCGAACACTATCAAGCAGCGCGGGTCCATCGGCATCACCGCTCTTAATATCCTCTGGGGTAAACCCCGCTTCCACTCCTGCCAGTACATCATCGGCAAGACCTGTTGCGACCCCAGCCGCAATAGCAACACCAAATGCTATGTCCGCCTCGGAGTCGATTGCGAGAAAAACGCGCTCTCAGAGCGCAATAAAACGATCGGTTGTGATCAGGCCATTGCCTACAAAGCGGTCCAAAGCTCAACGCTCCTGCATGGACCTTGTCATTAACGAGCCGGGCAGGGACCTGTCTGCCGGAGTTTCTGGCTGGTATGCTCGAACGAGATTTTGGGAAAGAACTAAGCTGCTGCAAGTATTTGCTTGGAGACACCGATTCGGCGAACAGAACTCTGACAAGCATTATGCAAGTGCCGTTAATCAATTGCGCTAGTCACCGACTTACCCGGGCCGTCCAGCAACACCTCACTAACACGATGAAGACTCATCTGCTGTGCAAGCCCTGGTGTCGAAGTTGCGGACGCTGAAACAGTAAGCGAAACTTCGGTAAGTACAATTGATATTACTATCGATATTAGCACAAATATCCGTTTGACTAATACTATTTTCTGTATTTTACTAGGTTTGAGACTCCGCTTCGACCAATAATTCGCCAGGATACTCGCTGGGGGTCAACTTTCGCGATGATGCATCACATCGGGACGTTTTGTCAAGTTACTATTGCTTTTGTGCTATTTACTGACTACTATATATGTATACAGGCCCTCGGGCGAGCATTGTTCACAGCCCTGACTTTGAATCGGGCTGTGTCCGGGTGCTAAAATAAAGGACGAAGGGCCAGCTTCTCTACAGTGCCTCACCACTGTAGAGAAGCTGGCCCTTCGTCCTTTTCTCCTGTCGGGCCGGGTCTCGAACAACAAGGTCGAAGGTGCCGAGGTGGAGTCTCTTGAGCAGCGCCTCAAGAAGCGCCGCTGTCTCGAAGCTAGAGAGGCTGGTTACCGTCTCGTTGGTAGCATACCAGCTACCTCGAACAAGGTGGAGCAGTTCTTAAGTGTTGCCCGCAGGCCACTCGGCATGAACGAATGGCTTGCAGCCCATTGCGCTGGAAATGATTCTCTTCTTACGAGAAAACGCCCGTTTTTGGGCGGTTTCTACGGTAGACCAACTCATCAAGCAGTTGCCTTACATGTCAATCAATACAAGCATAAGTTGAACGCACCATTATTTAGTTATCAATAACCAAGATGGCATTATTTATTAGCACCTTGGGCAGTCAATTAATATAAATA
>NW_008649019.1:191015-230042 GCF_000247585.1 Phytophthora nicotianae INRA-310 | reverse complement strand
CTCCTTTGGTAGCACGTGGCCAGCCTCCTCGAACTGGGTATATCATCGACGAACAGCACGTCCAGATACTCCTAACACACGCCCTACAACCTCGCATGGTACAGCCTATGCATAATGTAGAGTCACCGCGCGCCACTTGTAGTCAGCAGAGTAAATCGTCGTTGGCTAGTTTGTAATGAAGGGCGAGTATCTGAATGGCAGAGAGATAGTTTACTCTAAATTGGTTTAAGTATGATTCAAAGTCATTTTTACGACAAAGTACAACTCCGATTTAAAATACAATTTTGGGCTTAATAACGTTTATTTTGGATGGGCGTTCCAACAGGTTTTAACAAATCAGTAGCAAAGTTGTATCCAAGTTGAAATCAATTATGGCTACCTTTTTCTAACCATTCATTAAGCATTTTAGATATATTTCTAAAAGTGCTGGCCATCATTGCCCAAGCCAGTCAAAAGCAGACTTCTCCGTCGCCATGAGGTTTCACGACTTTAAGCCGGCGTTGTGTCCCGAAATCCTGGCGGAGACTGATGCGCTGGGCTTCGAGCACATGACGCCCGTCCAAGCGGCCACACTACCACTCTTTCTATCCAACAAGGACGTATGTGTGGACGCTTGTACAGGAAGCGGTAAGACGCTATCCTTCGTGTTGCCCATTGTACAGCTACTCAAGGCTAAACTGGCGGACGGAAGCATCACGGCACCACGCCACGCCGACCTCACTAAACTCGTGGCCATGATTATCTCGCCTACGCGCGAGTTGGCACGTCAGATCTTTGAGTGCGCGGAGAAATTCTTCACCCGGGCACTGCCAAGTGTGCAGCTGCTGCTTTTCGTAGGCGGCACTAGTGTTGACGAGGACCTGTCACTAATCCGCGGCGCGGTGGGCAAGTGCTCAGTAGTTATTGGCACACCCGGCCGAACGGAGGACCTGCTGAACCGCTGTGTGGGTTCCAGCGTTGAGACGCGTGAGTTCGAGATGCTCATACTGGACGAGGCTGATACATTGCTGGATATGGGCTTCGAAGTGAGTCTCAACAAAATTCTGGAGCATCTACCGAAGCAAAGACGTACAGGATTATTCTCAGCCACGCAGACTCAAGAGGTGAAGGCTTTGGCACGCGCTGGACTGCGTAACCCTGCAACAATCTCCGTACAGGTAGCAAACAATACGCAGGTTACACCGGCCACCCTACAGAATTATTACTGTTTGGTAGGTCACGACCAGAGACTGTCAGCATTGCACCACTTTGTGCAGTCCAAGAAGGGCGAGAAGCTCATTGTCTTCTTCTCCACATGCGGATCTGTGGACTTTTTCAGTCGTGTGTTGGAGGAATTATTCAAGGGCAAAAATGACTTCCCGGTTGTGGCACTGCACGGCAAAATGCCGCAGAAGAAGCGTACAACGAATTACGACCACTTTTCGACCTTGAAATCGGGGCTTTTGGTGTGCACGGACGTCGTGGCGCGTGGTATCGATCTGCCCGATGTGGACTGGATCGTTCAGTATGATCCTCCACAAGACCCGAACTTCTTCGTGCACCGTGTGGGTCGTACAGCGCGTGCTGGACGCTCTGGTTGCGCTCTCTCCTTCTTGTCATCAAATGAAGACGCATACGTGAACTTTTTGAAGATTCGTAAGGTGCCGTGCGAAGAGATGACGCTCCCATTGGACACGATGGAGGATGTACTGCCCAAGGTCAAGTCGTTCATCCTGGAAGACCGTGATCTGCTCGAGAAAGGTACGAAGGCGTTTATGGCGTTTGTACGGTCGTATAAAGAGCATCAGTGCCAGTTCATTTTCCGCTTTAAGGAGCTCGACTTGGGTGCTGCTGCACGTGGCTTCTGTTTGCTTCAGTTACCCAAGATTAATGAGCTGCGTAATGTGCGCATCAACTTTGAGAAGACAGACATCAAGACTACTGACATTAAATACAAGGACAAGGCTCGCGAAAAGGAACGTCAGAAGAAACTGGCAGTCATTGCGAAGGAGAACGAGGCGCGGGACAAGAAGAACGCTGAAATGCGCGAGAAGAAGCGCAAACGACCGCTTGACGAGGAGAATCAAAAGCATCCGCGTCGTCGTGAAAAGAAGAAGGGTCTGCACCAGCAAATTGTGGAGGAATGGGACGAGTTGGCTGAGGAGGAGAAGCTCTACAAAAAGATGAAGAAGGGCAAAATCACAGAGGAGGAGTACGAGAAGGCCCTGCTTGGTAAGGCTGATAGTTCTGATGACGAGGATGACGAGGACGAAGATGGAGACATGAAGAAGAAATCAAAGTGGCAGCGTTCGGAGGAGAAGATGAAGGAGCGATTCAAAAAGAAAGAACAGGTGGTGAAGAAGACGGCGGAGCAAAAGCGTGAGGCAGCCAAGCGCGAGGAGCGGATTCGCAAGCGCAAGAAATCTCAACATGTCCAGCGCGCAATGCAAAGAGCTCAGCGCCGTGCCCGGCGCTAGTTTCATACGCTTGTGGATTCGCAACCTGACCAGGTTTGGCATTGAAGATAGAGGATAATACTATTCATTTCACTCCAGTTCTCGTTACGAAGCGAACTGCGGCAGTTCCCAAAACGTAGCTCCCGTGCGTGTGTTGTAAACGTAGGCCATGCCGGTTGTTGGATCAATCGCTTGGGCGTACACCAAACGTGCCAGCGCTCGTACACCCTCTCTTGCTTTTCGACATCGATAGAGACCTTGAAGTCGAACCGCAGCTTCGTTCTCAGTGAGTACTCGCTGTGGTTTTTGCCGCAAAGATACTGATCCAACTTGTTCTTGCTTGAGAGCCCAAGCAGCAGTGCGAGTGAGTTCGCTGTTGTAGTCACATTCAGTTCGACTTGCAATACTCTGTAGGATACTTGAAATTGACGGCGATCCTATTGACTGGAGTGCTCTGTTCCAGGATGCTGTATACGTGAAGCAAGGAAGACATCGGCTGTTTAGCAGTAGACGTGCAAGTTCCACTTAACTTTCACCACTTACCACTACATCCTGCAAGACGTCCAAGCAGAAGACAACCTTGTCGCTGGAGATGCATATCCTTCTTGAATTTCAGCATCGCATTTCGAACGGCGATCACAACGGGCAAATCGGTAGGTTCAAGTGATCCCATACCACCATTTCGCCCACCAACTGACGAGCTCCCTATCGAATTTCGAGAATTACCACGACTTGAACTAACTCACAAACCCAAAGCATAAATTCAAATAGTACCTTTCATTGCCATCGTCGCTAGAATTTCTGCCGCATATCGTTGGACAGCACCAGCGTTCTTGTGCTTGTCCATCAGTTTTGCGATACCCTTTGCACCTTCCCGGGTTGCAGCAAGTCGAATGGCTTCGTGCTGGTCCAGTGTAGAAGTAGCGGACTGTGTACGATAACCTGTCGTGGAGGGGGAAAATGGCCCCCAGCCTCCAGCAGTCCGTGCGCGAACTCTGAAACAGTAAGCTGTATCTGTTGCTAGTCCAAATATTGTGACTGTCGTGGGAGGAATCATTCCGTTTCTCGCAACGTCCTCGTAGCATAAGACTTGGAAAGCAGCAGCTCTCTTCCAAACACTCGCTTCACCTGCTCCATCGGCGCAAGCCCGACCGAAACCACGGCGTTGGATGTGAAATCCGAGCACAGTCGGAACCTCAGTACTTGAAACGGGTGTGGCCCATGTTAAAGTGATGCTGTTTAAAGTTGACGAGACGAATAAAGGTGGCGCCAGCGATACGGTTGGTGGTTCTACATGGATAAAGTTAGAGATGATGTCCAATATTTCTTGATGTGCTTATTTTTCACGTACCTGGTATTTCCCCTAGTCCGAAGTCAGTCGCGTGCTCAGCACCTAATACAGAAGGTGTTTGAGTTATATCCTGGAACTCGGCAGCGTGTTCATATCTTGTTCGAACCTGACTCTTGTATTCAGAGTGGACAAGAGCGTTGTGCTTTGCAGCATCCTCGCGAATAGCCTTGCAAACATATTTTAGCACGTCTTTAGCAAAAAGCGACGGGCGAGGATCTTGCTCAAAGCCATTTTCTTTGTCCAGCTCTGGTATTATTGCGGCTCCCCGAAATGCATCACGAAATCGAAGCAAAAAGTTGCTTACGCGCTCTTCATTTGCTCGAACTGGGGCCTCGGTGTTCACGTTACACGACTCCACCATTATGACATTAAGTAACTTGGGGTTGGTTCGCACTGCTTTCTCATGAATTTTTTCGTTTGAAGGTAGGCGCTTTCCGCTCTCAGGTAAGCCCTGAAGTCGTAGTTGCACAATTTGCTCGTATAACTGTGAGAAAAACTGCTCATGGATACGGTGATGAATCGTCTCAGTATCATCGTCGACTCTGTCTTTGGTTTCTTGGATTTGGCAAAGCTCGAGTGCAATAAACTTGTTCTTGCACGGAATATCTGTGCGCAGCATAATTTTTTGGTTAATTACAATGTAGTTGTTGGTTTACACGAACGTATACTCGTGCTGACCATTAATCATTTCAGCAAGCTCGCGTTCATGAATGGCCGTTAGGACTAGCTCTTCCTCTGACGAAAGCCTCGTTTCACTGAACAGCACATATGACCCCTCGTTGGCACCGCGAGTAACTCGAGCACCATGAGTCTACACATGCAGGTGAATTGCTGTAAAGTGGTAGTGAGAATTCCAAGCTATTGCTTACCGACAAGCACATGAAAAACGAAGAATCTGGTTCGTCAGCGCATAACTTCTTGAGCTCTTTCATGGTATCTTGGAACTCAATAACTGAAGGGTTCAGCAGCAGCTTGGAGCCCCTTTGCGAAAAGTGGTTGAAGCGTTGGCCAACTAGACTGTCGAACAGCGATATTGCCACCTCTTTGGTTTTCTCCGATAGTGCCGGGAGGTTCTTAAAATTATAGGATACGGCTACTAGTCCAAACGATTGCTTAGGTACCACTGGGGTTTGTTGGGCATCACAGTGTAAAGATTCTGGATGCTTTGCAGGTGCAGGCTGTAGCGCAAGCTCAATGGTATCTACATTCGAAAAGTAAATAATGAGAGCCAAAGATCTTTTGCTGATTGAGTAAATGAGTGACGTGTTTACCTTGAGTTACGGGAAACATTTGACGAAGCTGCTGTCGTATCTCAAGCAGCAACGCTAATTGTTTTCTGTAGATTTCGCTTTCCTCGGCGGACTTGGCTTCAAGTACCCTCCACACTTGCTCGTCATTCTGCATTTCCGATTCCGAGCTAACTCGTCAAAGTGACCACTCGTTGGCACTAAGCTCGAACGGGCGATCGTGAAGTTGGCCGGTTACTATACCGGACAC
This sequence comes from Phytophthora nicotianae INRA-310, assembly GCF_000247585.1. Lineage (NCBI taxonomy): Eukaryota > Oomycota > Peronosporomycetes > Peronosporales > Peronosporaceae > Phytophthora > Phytophthora nicotianae. The sequence continues at coordinate 224,759 of NW_008649019.1, read as the reverse complement.
GGCCTACTTTTATCAGTTCACTAATTGGTGCCAAATGAACGTCAAAAGGCTCGACGACGACAACATCGTTGCCGACTGCCCCGGGGTACCGCAGTAAAGTTTCAACAACTCTACCGCACAACGCGTGCTGAGTCGCCACGGCTCGGATGTAGGTTCTAGCTCGATTGGGATGTTCACCTCGGAGTGTCTGAACTAGCTGAGGAAAAAAATCAACCTCTTGTCTGCGGAATTTCTCTTGGTACTCTTTTTCAACTTTGTGCAGAAACTCGAGAATGACTGGCGTTCGAAATGATTCTGGAACGAAACTCATCCAGACATCGCGCTTTTTTCTGGATCCAAGCCTTGCCTTCGAAGATTGCAACATGCAACAAAGTATGAGGTGAGTTTCTGGCATATCGCTACGAATTTAAAGCTACCATCTCACCTCGAACTGTTTGTCCTCGTGTTCTTCGATTGCGGCATCGACGTATTGAGTTTCTAGTTCAATCCATGCTTTTTCAATAATCAGGAACTTAAGTTTTCGAGTGCCTTGCTTCATCCGCCACAGCCCTTGAACGAGTTTTACTCGACGTATAAAGATCCGCAATCCTCTGAAAACGCGAAAGCCGACACTTTTCACAGCCACGCTTTTCTGAAGCCACTCAATTAGAAGATGTGCTGCGCTCGCGTTCTTGTGCTTGACTACGCGATGCTGCCTCCAGATTCGGATGGTCCGCGAAAGGTGGCTTTCTAGACGATGCTGGCTCCAGTGTAGTCTAAGCATATTCAGCATTTTTTGCGTGAATGCGCTCAGCATTACAATGGGCTGCATGTTTTGCGCTTCGTACAGTAACTGCTCACGTATACGTTTTTGCTGGCGTGTCTGGGCTCGAAACTCGGAGGAAGCCTCAATCACCCTGCGCTCATAATTTTCATCTTCTTGTGCCTTCCTGATTCTGTTGTTTTCGAGTCGATTTTCGTGTGTGCTAACCCACTGTTGGTGTCGCTCTTGGAGTAGCTGCAAAACAAAAAAAATTAGACCCTGTAGAATCCTCTTCCATGCAGCAACTTGCTTTACCATTTTCTTAAAAGCTGCTGCCATGTTGAAACCCATCGGAGACGAAGCACCACCAGCTAATACAGTCCGGTGATAGTACGCTCGCATGCGCTCATAGCCCCGAATTGTCTCCCAAAAAGCAGCGTGGTCATCATCTGAAATCGGTAGCAGCTTAAGCCGCTGCTTCATTTTCTTCAGTTGATCATCCGCCGTTACCGCAGCACCAGCCTCCGTTGTAGTGACATTTAGTACGTTACTGCGATTTAGCCCGTCCGGTGACGGAACGTCAAACGCGCTCGACGAGGGCTGTTGGTTCAGAGATCCCAATTGTTGTACAGGGGGTTTAGTCTTAGCTAATTGCCGCTCCAGCGACGCCAGCGCCAGCTTCTTAGACTCATCTTCTCCTTGTTGTTTTTCATTATTGGGTACCGCGTTGCTGGCCCCTTTCAATAGTTTCTTGTGCTTGGAGAAGAAAATCTCGTTCGATGTCGACATCAACGGCGCCAAGTACACTATAAGGGCGACAAATTGTGCGCACATTTGGTCAGCACCACGAATCGCATTAAATGATGCGCTCGCAATTGTTTCTCACACCCGCACCTACTCGAGTGTCTTCCTTATCAACAGCTAGAGCTCCCGCGGGCATCGGATACTGCGGCAGGATCGGCAGCAGCGAGCGCTTCTTCGAAGAAATGAGACGCATTGCATCAACCTCCCCATTTCCTTGCGCCTTGACTTCATCCTCCATCTCCACGCTGCGGTCTATTGCAATTCAGTGTGCAGTACGAGCACTGCCGAATCGACCATCACTCCGCGTCCAAAGTTGAAGTTTATTTTCAGCGAATCAGACGAAAGGTCGAAGTTGAAGCTAACAATAGCAACATGAAACCAAACGCCAAGGATAGCTAGAGTTCCTGGGATGCCTGTGCGTCCACTGGAAAGACGGAGACGCAATTGCCAACTGCTACTTGCGACGCATAGATAAGCTCAGCTAAGGTGTTGCGACCCGCATCTCCGGCCAGGAGCAGTACGTGACAAGAGACAGCAGACGCCACTCCGCTCTCGACTGCGCGCTTTGTTTCGTAGAGATATCATAGCGAGCCGATTGCGACTGCGTGAGCTGCTTATTTTTGATACCAATCCAGTGATCTACTCGCACCCACTACCATAGAGCTGGAGTAATGCCATCGGACACACCGCTCCACAAGGCAGCTCACAACGGTGACAAGGGCGCTTGCCTACAGATTCTGGAGGAGAAGTCAGTAGATGTCAATGCACCTGGAGCTGGCGATCGACGGGCTCTGCACCGTGCTGCAGGAGGTAATCACGCAGAATTGTGCACGCTGTTACTGGATAAAGGCGCAGAAATTGACGGGGTACGTGCTTGTATCTTGTGTAGTCACTTGTGTTTAGTGCTAAAAGGATATTGCTGTTTTTTTTACGTTTTGTAGGCGGATAAAAGTGGTCGAACAGCACTACATTGGGCGTCTATCAGTGGTCACAAAGAGGCTACATTGGTGTTGCTGCAGAAGGGAGCAAACATTAATGCAGAGACCACAACGGGGATGACGGCACTCCACGGCGCAGCTGAGGGCGGTAAAGTGGAAATAGTTAGACTGCTGATGGAGAACAAGGCGGATTCCGCCAAGAAAGACGCAAACGGGAAGTTGCCTTTCGACTACGCAATGGACGGCAAACATAAAGCTGTAGTAAAAGTGCTCAAGGAAATGGGAGACGCAGCTGCGCAAAGCGCATCCTGTGTTATTCAATAGCCGTCCGAATACCCGCTGCGATGACTCTCGCCGCAACCGAATTCTTATTTGACCTCATAATACAAATTCAAGAGCTGCAAGCAAGAAAATGTATTACGAGATCAGCGGTCTACAATATGATGCTAGCGATAAAATGCCTTTGCACTATCCTTCGTACGTTTACCAGTCGTTCTTGTGGTAAAGCTTGCCCTTAATGCTGAGCTTGGCCGAGTTGCGCGACCGTCGCTTGCCACCTGCTTTTTGGCGTGCCTGTCGATCGCGTTGCACTCGCTGCTTAATGATCTCGTTCTCTACAGCGAACGAATCCTGCGCTTCTTCATCGTCGACTTCACCGCTGATCTCCTCCTCGGATCCATCGGCCTGGTCATCAAGAGTCGTGGCTTCAACTCCTTGTACAAGGTCCGGTACCTCTGCGTCGCCGTCCTCTTCCTCTCCTTCGCTTTCCTCTTCACTTTCGTCCTCGTTATCATCGTCACTGTCACTTTCCTCAACGTTCTGGTGAGCCGAGAAAATCGAGAGCTACGTCAACAGAAGATCAACAATTACCAGTCAGTCTGTTGACTCGCACATCATATTTTACAATGAAACAGCATCTTACGTCGTGCACTTTTTCGCCAAACTCCTTGCCAAAGCCGCTTGCCTCCACATCCTCGTCCAATCGGACGTTTTCATCGGCCACGATGTCCTTCAGCTTCGGAACACGCTATAATTGCAGGGAAACACATCATCAGCACAATCACGTATCACACGCATAGCTGCTTAGACTTCTGTTTACGTCAGGTGTGTAGGCGCCGCCTTGCAGCCGCGAGAAGAATTTCACGAGTCCGTGCACATCGCGATCAAACAGCCTGCGGACAAACAGCATGTCAGAAAGTGTGTACATGCGACGACACCGAAACTGCACTTACTCAGCAGCGTTCGGGTGCGACGTCGAGATCATCTGCGGGAAATCGATCATGGTGATTTTGCCATCGTCTCCGATCATAATGTTGAACTCGTTGAAGTCACAGTGCACCAGTCCGTATTCCGCCAGTCGCACAACAATCGACATGGCCGTGTCATAGGCATCTTTCGAGTTGGCAAGACGGCGCACTTGGTTAAGCGGGTAGCCATCTACAAGACTCATGCAGATCGCGTGGCGGTTGCAGTCGATAGGCGTCGGCGTCGGGAAATCACGGTCGTACAGGGCCTACAATACCAACAGTGAGCGGGACCGCACAAAAAGGGCCAAGGCTATCAGATACAATTTTACCTTCAGGAAGGCGTACTCCTTCATAGCCGAGAGGCGTGACATATAGAACCAGCTGACTGACTTTCGGTTCTTCAGGTAATCTCGCTTGGATTTAACGGCGCGGAACGACGTGCGTCCAAGACGGTGGAACTTGATGGCCACCTCCGTGCCGTCCTCCTGTGTGGCCAGGTAGATGTCGGACTCTTTGCCAACGCCGATCTGGCGGCCCAAGCCCGTGATGTGGCCGCGCTGCAGGAACACACGCAGCGCTAGGTAGTCGTATCCATTGTAAGTGAGGCGGAAACCGTTGTAGGCGTTGCCGTCGTGCGCGATGAGCTTGTTACGAAGCAAGTGCGACAGAATTTTCTGCACACCACCATGACGCAGTTTGGCGATGCTGGTGATGAGCTCCACGGGCACCACCTCGTGGTTCTTCATGCCCATTTCGATGGCTGTCAGCACGCGGAAGTGCTCCTTGGTAAGGTAACGCATTGCGGTCACGTCGAGCTTCATGGTGACTGGGCAGAGACTCCTGGAATTGCTGTCGCTTTATGATTTTGCCGACGCCAGTCAAAAATGGGGTTAAGAACATAGACGAAGCAAATAGATAACGGTTAGTGGTAGATAGATCAGTTTACATTTACTCTCGTTTTAGTAATAAAAAAAATGTTACACTTGGTTTTAGGTTTGAAATTCATTGGCATTTTGTCCATAGATTACGATGTCAGTCCGGTTCGCGTTGAAGGCGTCGAAGAAGCGGCGGCGACAGATTGAGAACGACAAGAAGCTTCAGGCGCCACTAAGTGGTACATTTTCTACAATTGAGTCATTGCAACAGGAAAAAAACAATGGTCCATCCAGGCGAGTGAAGAGCCAGGTGGGGCTGCTCGAAGATGTCCAAGCAAAGGTGAAGCGCCTGAAGGAAGAAGGCAATACGCTCGCAGAGGCCGGCAAGTTTCGAGCGGCAACGGGAAGATGGAAGGAAGCCCTGGCTGTAGATCCAGACAACGCGGCGCTATATGAGCTTCTGGCGCAGGCGTCCATGGCTGTGTGTGAGGACTTCCAGGCCGTCCAGTTTGCACGCAAAGCGACCGAGTTGGCGCCAACCTGGAGTGACGGATTCCTCACTCTCGCTCGGTGTCAACTGAACTTTGGCGAGTTGTTGCTAGCTCGTGAAGCTCTGGAGCAGGTTGGTCACAAGTGCAGTAGTTCACAAGTGCAGTGGTTAATAACGAAGTTCCTGATGTTGCTTCGATCACGTTTGGTTTGCTAGGCTGTCGAGCATAATGGCGGCGTGGAGACGGAGGAAATGGCGTCTGATTGTCAGGACATCGAGGAACTCCTAATGAAACAAGAGCAGGTACTGCGCAAGCGTGATGAAGAAGCAGCACACGAAGTGGAAGCAGACAAACTGGAGGTCATCTCTTGCTTCAAGCACCTCAGTTTTCGAGCCAAGGCAATTGACATGAGCGAAGAAACCCGCAAATGAGTAAAGCAAATAAGTATGGACAAGTAAATTTAAAAAGGTGGAGCTGATCCTCTTGGTTCACGGTGGACGATCGTCCCTGGCTTGGCGGGGATCTATATACTATAGCAACTAACTTACAAATGCTGGTGGGCTTGCCCAATCCGGCTAATCTTCCCTGCCTCACTCATCAACTTGTCTCCTGCCACGCGTGGTCGAGGATATCTCCATATATACATAAGATATATACATTCGCGCAAGCTTCAGCAGGCTGTGTGCAATGGCAATCATGATGATTCTCCTTCCAACTGGCTGACGCTTGAATGTGGCTCGCTCGCTGTTTACGAGCAAAGCTTGCTGCCTTCAATTGTGTACGACGAAGGCTCGCCGTGGGGAGCGGTATCATAGGACGACGAGTAGTCATCCTGCTGATCCGTGATAAAGTGCATGTACGACCGCTTGCGGGACCCACTACGGTCGGTGTCCGGTTGTCTTGCCGTCTGTGGTGCGTAGCAGTCGTAGGGCTCATAGTCCGATTTGTCTTCCGTCTGTGGTTCGTGTCTCGTGTCGAATAATGAGTCGATCTTCTGACTCATGAGGAAACACAATGTTGTGGCGGCAGCGGCGATGTACTCTTGGTCCACGGGATCACAGTTACCCGGATCCAGACGCCGCACTTTCTTTCGTGGGGTCTTGCGTGGACTGTCTTGGACGGCACCGTGTTCTGGAGTAGAGGGAGCCGTGTTACTGCCATCAACGGAGTCTCCTGCTGTGGATCCAGAATGCGTCTCAGCAGCCAGAGTCGCCATTTCGGGGACCTTGCCACTCTGTTTCTTTTCTGCTTTGAGCTTGGCCACCTTGAGCAGGTACTTCTGGGCATGTGTGCGCACCTGGGTCACCGAACGTGTGCGGACCACTTGCTGCACACGTTTCCACTTGTGACCGTGGATGCGGAATCCCTCTAAGAAGCGCTCGTGCTCGTCCGCTGTCCAGCGTCCACCGCGGATCGGCTGGTTGATGTTGCCGCCGCGTGTGGATGTTGCCGTATTTTCAGCCTCTTGGTCCGCCTCTTCTTCGTCAGCAGGTGCCGGTGCAATACGGCGTGAGTTGGGCGACGGTGACGTCTGTCGAGCTGGAGACGAGTCAGCGCTAAGCTGTTGGTGTTGGTGGCGAGTGGAGATGTACTGGTTCTCTTCCTCGTAGTTCTGTGGAACCATTGACACCTCGGGCTTGGTGAGAAGCGGCTTGCCGAAGCTGTGGAGCGACGGGAGGCTGAACTTGGGCATGGCGCTGTTGGAGGCGCTACCGGAGCTACTGCGGTTGAGGATATTGGCGAGGCCGAAGCCAGAGGATCCACGCCACGGTTCTGATTCCTGTGCGATTGGAAGGGTAGCAGAGGTTAGCGACTTGTGTCTGTGTTGGTTAAGGTCGTGGCGGCGAGAGCGCACCTTTTTCAATGGCCCATCGTGTTCATGTCGTCTGTAGCTTTCGTCGCCGTAGGCTTCTCTCTTGACGCGGTCCATACTGGCACGTTGTGTGTTCGAGGCCGGTGGCTATATATATACTACCTCGGCCGTTGATGTGCGTGTCACTAACGGCGGTCACGTCGGTGAAGAGCCGTATGAAACGTCAGAGGGATCGTCGAGTGCTGAGTCGGCTGCAACAAAGCAAAGTCGGAGTGAGAACGCCGATCTTGGAGAGTCTTGGAGTGACTGAGAACGGATGCGAGCGGGATGGAGGAATGGATGGATCCACTTCCTCATGCGCCGCCTGCAACCGCAAACCCAAACACACACACCAACCGCGCCCAGCTGGCGCGTGTTGCAAATTCAGCGCGGCAGCAGCCGCAAAACATGCAGCACAGGCGGAAGAGCGGTGGCGTGTAAATGGCATGCACAGCAGTCTATAGAGGAACTTACCTCGGCGTCGCGGTCTGGGCTGTCGAGACCTGGAGATCTGTTCCGCTCTCTCGGTGCTTTTTGAGCTTTGTGTGGTCTGGGCGAGACAAGATCGACGCTTGACGGTTTGCACTTGGCTCACCTCGTTCGTTCGCGCGCTGGCCCTTCATAGTAAGTCCAAGTCAACTTTGAGGCGATTCAGTTTTCTTGGAGGTTAGGGCAGAAGCTCGCGGGGGAAGAGCCGGGCCGGCAACAGGCATTGGCAACATCACTGGATGGCATGTCGCGACGTCGTAACGAAGAAGATCGCGAGCATGAGACCAGCAGAGCTTTCCGCCTGTCGAGGCCCTGCTGTCGTGCTGAGTGCTGCCAACTTGCGAGTGCCGAGGCAACGTAGCCCAGAGAAGGAGTTATGGTTGCAGCTGTTCGTGGCTTGCGGCATTCTTTCCACAATTCCTCTTCACTTGATGTGGTACCGCGCGTCCAAGTCAAGTCGCCGCGATAAAAGATCGGCGGACGGCGTCACCTCTGTGTTTGGAAGCAGGGATTCCTCCCTTCGCACATAGAAGTCCACGCGCGGAGGTTTTGTATCCTCGCTAGATTTTGGCAGTTGGCACGGCGGGGGTAGATAGGCAAGGGCGTGAAGCAAAGTTCAGCGACGAGCGGAGCCCCTCGAGCTCGGAAGCCAGCACTGCAAAGTGCACCTGATAAAGTCGCGAGAGACAGGCAGCGTGATGTGCATGAGAAAGATTGGCCACACAGGGCGCTGATTGGCTGATCCGAAAAGGCGTAGGGAAGGCAAAAGTATCTTGCCAAGAGTTCAGTTCACCAGGGCCAGTTCACCACTCGCAGCGATTTGTCTCCAGCCGCTCTGCGCAGCAAAGCTCACTACGGGCCGTAGGTCTGACGCAGTTCGTGAAGGAAGCTGCTCAGCAAGCTGCTGAGCTGCTGAAGCCGCGAATCCGTTCTCTTCTGGTCACCACACGCGCGCGTTGAATCAACGTGCTGTATACATGTAACATGTAATAAAGCTCTTTTTTTCGCAGGTGGGATTGATTCTCGGGCTGTGAAGGTAGGATGCACCCCCATGGATCGCCGCCTTGATGCGTGGCTCTTCTTCTGCTTGTCGATCGCTCGAGGTAGCGTGGCAAGCAGGCATCCCTACAACACGACACAGAGCTCCTGAGAGTGTAGAGCAGTCCACCCTCGCTAATAAAAAGCCAGCGTATCCGATCTAAGTTTAGATGGCGCTATTTGTGCTGAATCTAGCGCAAGTGCTTGCTTGCCAGCAGGATGAAAAGCGCTACACACGAGTAGTTTATTGACATGGTGGACAAGTCGGAGCTGGTTGCGTACGAGCGCGAGAAGCGCCTGTACAAGGACGCCTACGTGGAGAACTTCCGCTCAGTGCGCTACTTCCCGTCACTGGCCACCATCGGCGCCGGACGGACGGACGGTGACAGCATCGTCTTGGTGCAGGAGCCGCAGGTCCCGGACGCCGATTGCACGCCGCCGAAAGACGTGCGATCCAGGCTCGACGATGTCGCGAGCCGCCTCATCCCGCCAGGCTCGGTCTGTCTTTCTTGAAGTTTAGGATTCGCGTCGACCTGACGATCGCACGATTCACTGACGTCTGCTTCGTTCATGCATGGGTCCACTTGCAGCTCGAGGAGATCTTCGACACGACGCTGCCGCTGACGACGTTCCGGTCTGCCATTATGTGCAAGCATTCCAAAGCTCGCCAAGAACGGCGTGCAGCCGAAGCCGCCTCTGGCGCAGGTTCTGCTTCCAAGGCCGACCTGGTAACGGCAGCCTGCCGATACAAAGGTTACAGCAAAACGGTGCGACTACATACCTTGACTGCATGTAGATTCAGCCCTATCCAATCCTCTGCTTATCTTCCCACTAAAAGCGTTGCATTGGACTCATGCATGCACACGATCGACAGCCAGGCGTGTTCAAGCCTACCAGCGTTGCGGAGGCCAAGAGTGCCATTCAGCGCAAGGTCACATACGACGGACAACCGTTCCAGGACAAACCGCGCTCCATGCGATCGGTACGACGACGCAACTGCGACGTGGATTGCAATCTGTGGAGCTTTTTTCAATAGAGCTAACATCGTTCGTGTGCGCGATCTTTTCTGCAGGTCACGCCGCGCACACTGCGCGGCACAGACGCGCCGCCACCGTGGGCCACCAACAACCCCACGAATGCTCGCAAAGAGATTTGCGGCCGAACCTACTTCAACGTGCCGCCCGAGGGTTCCATTAAGGCCGACCGCAAGTACACGCAGGAGTTCATCCGCCTTAGCATGGAGGCCTACCACGCCGGTCGCCGTCACGTTGCCACGGACGACAAGAGAGATTCGCGCTAGATACTTTCTGCTACAGTAGATACTTTTTGGCCATCGGAACTGTATTTTTTTCTCATCGTATAGTACCACGGTTGGTCCACCCCACAACAACAAACTTGATCTCCCAGAAGCGTTGGCAGCACTCGTTCGTTAGACCAGAACGGATTCCACACAAGATACAAGCTACCCGCTCGCTCAGTCAGATCGATCAGCGCAGTCTTGCGCGAGGAGCAGGTGAGCTCAATGCCGTCTCAGAGACGACTGCTGCAACTTTCCAAATTTCGAACCAAAAAAGATAGTGAGAAAAATAGAACCTAAAGTGAATACACCCGAAAGGCATTCCATTGCAGATGCTATGGCAGAGTCCGCCGCTGTGGCAGCGGCGCTGCCTTCATGATCTAGCACTAAAGCTCTAGTGCAACAGAAATTCTGCTCCCCCATCACAACGAGGTGATACTTCCAGGCGACCAGTTTGATATAGTACATGTATCTCAATCACCTTGGAAGGAGATGATCGAGTGAAATGGCGAGGCTGTCGTTATTGTAGCATGAAAAATGTAGCATGTAAAATACAGCAACCGCGACACACACAAAAATTGATCAGTCCTGACAAAGATTCAGGGGTATGATATCGAAGTGCTGAGTCCTGCAACCTTTTCTAATTACGGTGGACCTACTGCCTCTACATATTACATGCATTTCATGGTAACGTCACATGTTACGTTATCGAGTGTAAGATACTTTCCGGGTGGATGATTCAGATGTATTGTCCACTTTTAATAAGCCATCGAGAAGACACCAATTCGACAAGAACCGTCTGGTCCAAAATCGTTAGAATCTGCATTAAAGTAAAGCGAACGAGCGCTACCCACCTGTTCAGCCAGTTCGATGCGGCAAAGTAGCTCGCGAGAGTAGCGAGCCTCGGGCCACCACGATGGGGGGCTCGACGGCACCGCCGGGTCGTCCGAGCGATTACGCTGTTTCATCTACATGTATCCAAACGTCGAGCCGAAGAGAAAATGAGAAAGAAGGAGTTTAAAGAGTACAGAACGAACTCACCCCCGTGCGCAATACGCTCGACATTCGTTGTTCCTGTGACACAGGCCGTAGACCACGCTCCTCGGCCTGGTTTAGCAACGACGACGACCGCATAAACGGGTTCCCGTCCAGCGGAAATTCCTCACCGTACCATTCGACGAGCTCTCGTTGGCTCCCTAGGAAATCTAGAGACCTCACAAGCTGGCAGCAGGAGAACAGAATCCTTGCTGATAAATATTTGCGTGTCACCTTAATTCCAACGTGTGGTCTATTAACGTACGTACCGTGGTAATGAAGTCACCGCCCTTCCAGACAAAAGTAGCGTCGCTACCAGCCGCTGGACTCTGGCGCCACCTCCAAACGGTCTCGAGCATGTCTACAGTTCTCTCCACGAGTGTCACGAGGGCATCGGTCAGCTCATCGAAGGCGCTGAAGCGCTCTCGATACAGTACTGCCGTGGCATATCGCTTCGCTCCAGTCTGGGCGGCCTTTTGCACCCTCTCGTAGGCGCGATCGTATTGTAATAACACAACTGCCGCAGCGTGAAAAAGTGTGTCGATAGAAGCGCTAGCGTTCTCCATTGAATCTCCCCGAGATCGCGGCCGTCGGGTTGACGATCGAGGACGATGATGACATTCCGGCCTGACGGCTATGCGGTGTGTTGGCTTCTCGATTTCGTCACTTGTTGAGCCTTGTAATTTGAGATGGTGTCGATTATCCCAAGGCTGCGGCTTCAATGCGATCACACGGGCTTCTTCTAGTCGCGCGATCTCGGCTTTGCAAGCGATCGGTTCAACCCAAGAACTTTTTAAAGCTTCAAACTCAGTTGTTCGAGCCTCTTTACCGCCCGCAACAGTAGCACGTACAAACTTCACAGGAACCCTCCGTTCACGCTCACAGTCACGATCAAGGAAGTCTAACTGCAGCAAGTGACTATTGTCGTCAATGGCAGCGATACGACAAAGATGCCACCGAGGTATTGTCGCCAGCACAGAACCATTCGTGCGGCGGCGACGGCAGCATTCAACGAGCTGGCCAACCTTGAAGTTGGAACGTTGAGGCTCTCGTTCGTTCGTCAACACTGGAGGTACAGACACGAAGACGTTGGTGATTTCATTGCCGAGTTCGGAGACAAATAACTGCTGCGTGGACATCGGCAGTCGCCGAGCATGAGCCAAACTCAGCTTGTTGATTCGAGCCTCTTCTTCTCGCATGCGGGTGATCTTGAGCTCCTCGCCGAGCTCCAGTTCACGCTTCGCTGCAGCCTCGCGGGCTAATTGCTCGCGGATGGCGCGAGCCTCGTCGCTTTTGTAAGGACGGATCTGAGCTCACGTTGACAAATGTTAGGTTGAACAAACACTTAGAAACGACGATGCAACTCACCTGGTCTAGTGCATCGAACTGCAACACGGATCGCACGATGCGGAGGACATTTTCATCAGCGTGAAGCATAGCCTTCTCATAGTTCGTTTCGAGTAGCTCGAAGAACTCTGGAAACTGGCGCCAAACCGTGATGGCGATCGCTGTGGCCCACAGTTTGCCGGAAATCCCTTCTGTTGGAGGTGGGGCAGTGCCATTGATAATGTACTCAAAGTTGTTTGAGTAGATCCAGCTTCCGTCAGGTTCTTGTGCCTCCAACAAAGCTCGAATGGACCAGGGCAGGCGGCGTCTGTCAGCGCTATCCAACAATCTCCCTTTTGCATGCTTTTGGAGGGGACTACCAGGATCAAACTGTGCAGACTTCTGGCTGGTGTTGGTGCCCTCGGTTGATGGATCCTTGTTGCGGGGTACAATGTGAATTTGACCGTCTTCAAAGATGACATCAGACGACACAGACTTGCCAAATGCTTCGTAGAATTCCTCGAATTTGAACGGAGTCTTTAGGGCCATGTCCAAACGCTAAATAGACACAAAGTCAATCAGGAAGATGTCAGACAAATACGTCGTTTCGATCTATTTTTTTCCCGTTCAGGAGATTTTTTTTAAATCAATCTCGTTGAAGCCGTGTCAGGATTCGGTGGTGGTGGTAAGCTGGCGGAACTGCGCGCGAGTGAATTTGCGCCAACGGGCATATAGGAGACCAGCCAGGGTCACGCCGACGACCAGTATCGCCGGAACGAGCGAGAAGAAGACGTCCACGGCAATGTAGATTAGCAATGCACTCGGGATCAGGAGTGCAGTGATCAGCACAGCGATGTTTCCAGGAACTGACAGCAACAAAAAACAGGTGAGTATATCTGCGAATCTGAGGTTCAGTTTTTCATGAGCGCATACCTTTGAATGGACGTTCAATGTCTGGTTGCGAGAAGCGCAGCTTGATGAACGCAACTAAGATCAACAATTGATAAAAGGCCGAGAGCGCGTTGGTCATGCCAATAATTTCGTCGAACTCGAACTTGATGAGCACTAGAATGATCACAAGACTGGCGTAGACAGCGTTGTGTGGAGTGTTGAACTGTTTGTTGCGCCTAGTGTGAAGTCATCAGCAACGAGTCGTCAACAAGAACGCGTCAATAAGATGTCCAAACTCAACTCAACTTACGCTTTGAGGAATGCTGGAGCGAGGTCACACTCTGCCATACCCAGGATCTGGAACGAATCGCAGAACAGCTCGGCAATGTACATACCAGCATTGCTGCAGAACGTTGCTAGCACGACCCAGTTCGATAGAAAGCTGCCACCGATGTCTTCTGCAATGCTCGAAAATGAGCCTTCCTCCCAAGTCGTCCAGTGCGGCGAGTTAAACACCGTAGCACTAAATAGTGGCGCCAAATACGTGAGCGCTACCAAAAGCACAGAGATCATCAGCGCACGGGGATACGTCTGGCCCGGATTGGCCACCTCGCCACCAAACACCGACATGCCTACTGCGCCATTGAAGTTCCAGAAGAGGGTGTTGATCAGCAGAGACCAATCGATCTGAATAATTACAAAACTCACGGGGTTAGCTTGCCGCTACAGCTACTCTATCAAGGAACTACTATTGGCACTTACGTTGATACTGCCGGACATGCTTATGAAGTCTCCGTTTTCATCATATATAATATCAGAACGACGGATGTCGCCCACTGCGTCCCAGTCATCCGCGCGAACGACTCCCCAGATAAAGAGGACGGCAAACGGGATCATGACGAAGATGGACATCACTGCCATACCTCGGCCCACGATACGAATACCCAGTAGGTTCGGTAAAGCTAGAGCCACGGCAATACCTGCCTTGATGAAGTATTCTGCAACAGGCGAGTTGATGGATCCATAGACATCCGTGAACGTAGCCACAGCCAGTGCCGGGTAGATGGCATTGTCGATCACTTCCGTCATAAAAGCACAAGTGCGTCAAGTCACCGATCGAAGCCATTACATCTCAATAGCTAGCACCTTACCGCCGGATATCCAGGCCCAATAACCGCACTGGAATCCCCAGAACGGTCCGAAAGCGTTGAGCACCCACACCGTGTAGCCACCTGTTACCACAACCAACACCAGTTCAGCTCGAAATCCGCGAGTTAGAGATCGAGACTTGGCTATTACCATCTTGCGGGAACGTGGTGCTAAGCTCCGCCGTAACGTAGGCAATCGGGATGCCAAAGATGAAAGGGAACAAGAGCAAAAAGATGAACCCGATCAACGGGCCACCAGCTGCAACGATCAATCAATGCAGAAGGATCAATCCAGCTACATATATAGCACGACAACAAGCACAGATTGACGAACCTGAAATGATGTACTCGGATCCAATGGGTCCACCGCACACCTATAGACAAAAAATGAAAGCGAATGGTGGATGAGTCTCGAATCCAGAAATGACAATTACAATTCCTGCTCGTCACCCACAGCAAAATAGCACAAGCCGACAATGGACATGACTTTGAGCTGCCGACGATGACCTTCCTTGACCGTCTCGAGCGTGGCACCGAGTCGCAGCCCATGGTTGCTGTCTCCCTCCCCCATTTCAGCAGAGCTCACGCCACTCACGACCAACAGATCCCGCAGCCTGCAGATAGATTTGTACATGTATTCAGTTCTCGCCACCCAACCCTTATTAATAATCAATCAAGACCATCCATCGCCAGGCACTCACTTTTCCAGGTTCGGCGTCAATAGTAAGCGCTCATAGGCACCGCCGGCCTTGGGACTCAGCGCCGCCTCCATGTCGTCGACACGGCTCGATCCCCTCGGGACCAGTTCTTTTTACTGGCACTTGCGGTCTCAGATGACTTGGACTCACTATGTATCGAAACACTGGCGCTGGACACTGCAGTGATAACATAGAATGGTCATGTCCGAATCGACCTACACCTAAAGCCGCTTCTCTGTCCTGCTGGAACATTTCACTTCAACCGTGCCAATACTGTACTGAAATCCATCTACCCGAACAGGCACAAAGATTTTTCACGTGCTCTACCATGTGTAATAGCGCCAATGTCTATATGTTGGTCTCCCAGCAGCGTGTGCTGCTTGTGGCTTACGTTAGACACTCTGGCAGTGACCACCGAACACATACAAACTACCGTTGTGAGCAGGGATTCCGAAAATAGAATAAAATTGTATATATATATGACAACAAATAAATTACGGATTGATCGGCCGTATACAGTCAAATAAATAACTGAAAATGGGACCGAGGTGAAAATAAGATATTGCAGGTATTGCCAAAGGAATAAAGTACATTTCAAACGCACCTCCATCGATGCCACTTTCCAAAACACTATGTCACGGTTGGATTATTAGGATAATTTGTCTCGAGAGAAGATAAAACGTTTGGTTTCGCTCAGCTACTCACAATTTACATGTACCGCAGCCAGCCAGCAAGCACAATAAATTATCACAATTTCAATAGAATAAACATAAATAACGGGTTATGGGCATTATTGACAGCAAAATAAATTATTTTATCGGTCAATAAATATTGCCTTTTCAGTATATTTATTTTTCGGTACTGTATCCCTGGTTGTGAGACAACTCATCTTCTGGTCAAAAAGCTAACTAGTATAATAACAATACCCCGATGCTCGACGCGAACTTGCAGGCACAAAATCACTGTGGATCAAGATGTCTACAAATTCTACTGATTCATGCACGTGTAGTTGTACCAATGTGACCATAGCGACCGAGATTGTCTGCAAGTTGGCGAAGCCATCGTCTTCACTGAAATTCATCGCCGATAAATTATGGTTAGAAGCTATCTACATCGTTGAGTATTGCTATGCTATTATACATCTACGGTTTCTATGATGCCGTTCCGACGGGTGCGAAGCTGCCATGTTGCTCTTGAACAAGCCACACATCGTCGATCACCTGTCCGTAGAGCCCACGGGCTGCTGGGTTCTCGGGGTCGGCTTCTACCTGCTGCCAGTGCAGATGCGTAGCATTCATGACCTCCATGCGCGAGTAGCCGAAGATGGAGTTGCGGAAGGCATCCCAGACCTCAACTGGCCTCTCAAACGACTTGCGCATTATCGACGTCAGATACTGACCCGATGCACCAGTCAAAATGTGCGTCGTAGCGCGCATATTGTGCGTACGCTTCCAGGTTTGTGACTTGTACACATCGAACGCGCGCTCGTAGTTGTGTTGGTGACCGCACAGATACAAATCTACACCGTGCGTGAAGAACTTGTCCTCGAGCTTGTCCCGCAGCATCGCAGCCTTATCGCCGCAGTTAGTGTCGTCTGAGGTGCAGTACATGGGGCGGTGTCCGATCACCACAAGCCAAGGCGTCTGCTCACGGTTTGCATTGGCTTTGGCAAGATCTTGCTCTAGCCAGGCTTCCTGTCGGGCGATCACGTCTCCGTCCACATCTAGCGTTTTCTTGAAGTAAATCTCGGTGGAGATAATCGCGAAGTGCACCAGCCCCACATCAAATGAGTAGAACCAGTTATTCGGCACTTCCTTGGGCTCTGCATCCTTCGAGCGTCCACCGACATGGACAGTCTGCACACCTTCGTTCTTATTGCTCGGCATGAGTCGGAAGCGCTGCGAGTAGTGGCTGAACACGTTGTGAGTCTCGTGGTTGCCCGGACACACCATAAAGGGCACACTCGCAGCAATCGGCTCGATCTCCTGCATGAAGATATCTCCAACGTGACCGTCGATCATGTTCAAGTCGTAGGCGTAGTCACCAACGGACACCACACCATCCACGACCCCTTCTGCGACCTCGGACTGCATCATCGGCAAAGTGGCTGCGTTCTGATAGCCGATATCTCCAGTAACCAAGAATCGCGTTGGTTTGGGTTTCTCTCCAGCACTCAACGGAGCCGGAGCAGTCTTAGTTACATAAGGAATAGACCACGACGTGTAGTATGCGTTGCCCACTACGTAGGTATATCTCGTGTCTGGCTTCAGTCCTTCCAGTCTCACCACATGCAGCCAGCGCTTGGACTGTTTCTCACCATCGTCTTCGAACAGTGTCGTGTTGGCCCAGGCCGTCACGGGGGTTGCATTCGGTCCTTCCACTTCGATACGGGCATGGTAGCCTTCCACCATTTGCAGCTGAGCGTTTCCTTTCCCGCAAAACTCCTTCGTCATCCACTGCACTGCCAAGCTGCCCGGTGTGCGTCCGTACGCCGTGTGCACGTGCTTCGGTCGACATCGCTCTGCTTCGTCTCCTCGGAACGGAAGATTGACACCCAAACGATGCACCGCCGACCACCCGTGGAATACGGACCCGACGATGAACTCATACCCCGCGTCGTGTTCTCCCTCCGGGAGGTTGATGAAAGCCGTATGAGTAGTGAACGTGGCTTCGTCCGTCGTATACGTAATTGCCTCCTTGCTGGTGAATGGTGCCTCTCTGTCTCCACTGACGAGCATGGTATCATTATCGCCCAGTCGTCGGTAGCGCACTACCACGTCAGCGGCGACATCGTGGCATGAGCGCCACGGGTTGGCAAGCACAGGGCTCGGGTCGTGCGACTTCTGTAGCTTAACCTTGCGGATGTACGTGCGTCGTGTGGCCCACTCCACCACAGCGCGTCTGCCCACGACGGACGACCGGATGTCGTACGGCACGCAGTTTTCCACCTCTCGCTTCTCAAAGTCATCGGAGTCTTCGGGCTCCTGCTGGCGCGCTACGACGGCAGCGCGCGGAGGAGGAGGTGCAACGAGCGAAGATATGCTGGCGGTCAGCACAGCCTGCAGTAAGAGCAGCAGGATTGAAGTCTTGGACGCCACCATGTTGTCGGACACCAGCGGATTTGAGACTGCTGGAGACAAACAACACCTGCTGGTGAGGCAACACCGTTTCGCCACAATATGGCTCACAAAAACTACAGATGCGAGATACTGGAGGATAGTATGATATAGAATCTTTTGCTAGATCAATGGTAATTGGTCAGCTCAATATTCAGAACTGAAGATCCTCGGTTTAACGACATAAAACCGATGGTTTTGTTTTTTCAAGGAGAAGATATCCTTTTGTTGAAGGACGAAAGGTTTTTATCTGAAGGTGTCAAAGTTGCTAAAGCATCGTCCGACTCAGCTGCGTTGGCAGCTTCTCGACCGCAGTTCTTCACAACGTCGGACATTTAACGCAAGTACCGCAGTTGCAACGTCACCTCTGCCATATTGAGCTCGACACGAGAATTGGTTCTGATGCTGGTGTGGATTGTACGAAGTATTAGCCAGTGTGATATGGTAAATGAACCATTGGCGTTGAGCAGTCAGCTATAGTCACAATAACTCTCAAGAAAAGTAAACGATCTTCCTTCGCTTAATTGTTGTATTATGAAACGAGTGCAATTACTGCATCAACGAAGTTACCATCGCGGTTGGATAATATCCAATAATTGGATATTTCAATCTTGTTCAAAGCTTTTTCTGCCAATCCGCTCGTTCCAAATTCCGACCAATCTGTGCACTCTCTCCATGAACGTCAAGCAGAAACCTAGAAACGTACCCGACTCCAGTCAATCGCACAGAGCGCTACGCGGACCCTAGTGACGACCATGACGGACGCGACGCCCGACTCCCCCGCTATGAAGCAGCCCACATGGTACCCACCACGCCCCATCGAGGGTCTCACAGAGTACTGGAACACGCACTACCCGCTGCGCCTGTATAACAGCATGACCCGCACCAAGAACGCCTTTGTACCCATGCAGGGTAAACGCGTGCTGTGGTACATGTGCGGCCCCACGGTGTACGACCAGACCCACTTGGGCCACGGACGCACCTACACTTGCTTTGACTACGTGCGTCGCATTATGGAGGACTATTTCGGCCTGGAGGTGGAGCTCGTCATGAACATCACGGATATTGACGACAAGATCATCCTGCGTGCCTCCGAGACCGGCTGGCTCGAGGCCAACCCGGGCAAGGAGCTGCCCAAGGACAAGGACGAGAAGGCCAAACTCGTGATGGAGTGGGCCTCCCAGCAGCCTCCCGAGGACAACATGCGACGCACGCATGAGCTGTCCAAGTTCTGGGAGAAATCCTTCCTGGAAGACATGGCTGCACTTAACATCAAGACCCCTACAGTTATCACCCGCGTGAGTGAGTACGTGCCTGAGGTCGTTGAGTTCGTAGAGGGCATCATCAAGAACGGGTTTGCCTACGAGAGCAACGGCTCGGTATACTTTGACACGGCAGCCTTCGGACGCTCCAAGGGCAAGGCATACGGCAAGCTGCTGCCCGAGAACGTCGGCCAATCAGAACTGCTGGCTGAAGGTGAAGGCGCGCTGTCAGCTGGACAGTCGGACAAGCGCAATGCCAGCGACTTTGTGCTGTGGAAGAAGTCGAAGAGCGGCGAGCCGTTCTGGCCGTCACCTTGGGGTGAGGGACGCCCTGGATGGCACATTGAATGCTCGGCCATGGCGAGTGATGCGCTCAAACATCTGGCTGGTGGCAAGATTGACGTCCACTCCGGTGGCATCGACCTGCGCTTCCCTCACCACGACAACGAGATCGCCCAGTCCGAGGCGTACTTTGACTTCTCGCAGTGGGTTAACTACTTTGTGCACACTGGTCACCTGAACATTGAAGGTCTGAAGATGTCGAAGAGTCTGAAGAACTTTGTCAAGATCCAGGAGGCGCTGATGGACAACTCACCGCGTCAACTGCGTTTCCTGTTCTTGCTGCACAAGTACAACGTGCCCATGGACTACAACGACAACTCGATGGACGAAGCAGTCGGCGTCGACCGCTTCTTTACCGAATTCTTCGCTAATGTCAAGGCTCGCCTCCGTGAACTCGGAGTGGAGAAGACTCAGAAGTGGACACCGGTGGAGAAGGCACTGCACGGAGCTCTGCTGGACTGCAAGGAAAAGGTGTTCCGTGCGCTCAGCGACGACATCAACACGCCGTTGGCGCTGCTGCACTTGCAGCAGCTAGCTAAGGAGGTTAACCGCTACATGGCCGGAGATATCGAGAAACAGGCCTCGATGTTGATCCGCTCCAGCGCCGAGTACATCACTCGCATCCTGTCGATCTTTGGACTTGTAACGTCGGCTACGGACATTGGATTCCCGCTTAGCTCGGGAGCCACTGGCGGTGTTGACCAGGAGACGGTCCTTACGCCCGTGCTGGACATCTTTGCGCAGTTCCGTGATGAAATCCGCGAGGCTGCTCGCTCTGCAGCAGCGGAAGGTGGCGACCCGAAGGCTCTGGCTAGCGCTGTGCTGCGTCTGTGTGATGTGGTGCGTGACGAGAAGCTGCCGTATGCTGGCGTGCGTCTGGAGGACCGCTCTACCGGTGCTGCGGTGTGGAAGCTGGCTAACAAGGACGAGTTGATTGAAGAGCTTGAGAAGAAAAAGCAGGAGAAGATCAGGAAGGAGGAGCAGAAGCGTTTGCGACTGGAGGAAGAGGCCCGTAAGAAGGCGGAGCTGGCTGAAAAGGCCAAGATTCCGCCCAGCGAGATGTTCCTGGGCATGAAGGACAAGTACTCGAAGTTCGACGACAACGTAAGTGTTGTCACTATGATTTTTTGTGGGGTACAGCAGGCTTATTTATGTATGTGTTGCAGGGTCTGCCGACTCATGATGCTGCTGGTGAGCCGTTGAGCAAGGGCCAAACAAAGAAGTTGGCAAAGGAACAAGCCAAGCAGAAGGCGCTTTACGAGAAGCACAACAGCAACTAGATCTAGAAAGAAGAGAAACGCGTTTGATCCTGCAGTAGTCGATTGGATGGCTGATTTGTGTTAAGACTGCGTAGTGCTGCAGTAACGTTGCTTTGCCTGTAAACCTTCGAAACAAGCGCGATCTGATTGCAAAGCTCGACGCATTATCGGATACATGTACTGTACAGTAGAACATGTAGAATTGCACACTGGGTTGAACAATTTGAGCACTTCATTCTTCCGACATGTGAGTGGTAGAAAAACTTTTCCCTCTCACGACATCTAATTGGATGAAAATCTTTTCTAGTTGATCGTGGTCCATTCGACAAAAAGCAGTCACAAGCAGCAGGTAAGCTCCAGGCGGAGCCTTAATGTACGGCGAGGCTGCTCTAGTGATCCTCTACGAAGCAGCACCTCCTTGCTCAGCCTATTCTCCGAAGTATTGCGCAATTAACAGTACTCAGCTTCATATTTTTCAGCAGAAAACGCCCGCGAAATGGCCGTCACAGAACCCATGAAGCGCTCCAATTATGAGTTGGCACGAGGCATTAATGCCATCTCCTCCAACAGCTTGGCCAAGACCAACGGTCGTGTGTTCGCCCACAGCGCCGCCAACAACAAGGTGATGGCCCAGAAGGTCCCCGCGCGAACCACACACTCAACGAAGAAGTGGTATCCTGCCGACTACATACCCAAGCCGCTGCCATCCGCCAAGACCAAACGCAACAGCGTCAAAACTGCCAAGCTACGCAAGTCCATTACGCCCGGCACGGTGCTTATTCTGCTCTCCGGGCGCTTCCGCGGCAAGCGTGTGGTCTTCCTCAAGCAGCTGCCATCGGGCACACTGCTCATCACGGGTGAGTCAAAGTTGCAGCACTTATTTTGGACGGAAGAGTGATGACTTCGAGTCAACGATCCATCAGAGTATTATACCTGAATAATGCCGGCTCTGAGTCTTCGATAAGTGATGCTACCAGCTACGTATGCTGACAGGATGATGTTTACTGTGTACTGTAGGCCCGTACAAGGTGAACGGTGTGCCACTGCGTCGTGTGAACCAGGCCTTTGTCATTGCTACGTCGACTCGAATGGATCTGTCGGACGTGCAGCTTCCGGAGATCGACGATGAGTATTTTACGAAGGACAAGCCGGCTAAGAAGAGCAGCAAGGAGGAACGCTTCTTTGCAGCACAGCAAACCTCGGTACGTTGACGACTAAGTTGTCTTACCTGCACGTATCCTCTTGTGTATATGCGTGGTCCCTATGAGAGCTGATGGATGAGGCTGTTGGGTTTGCAAAAGCGCTTGGGATCGCAAAAGTTCCTCCACCTGTTGAACTGACGGTGGCTCTTGTGTTGTTCAGACCGCGCCAGTAATTGCGGAACAGCGCAAGAAGGACCAGAAAATAGTGGACGCTCTGCTACTGAAGAAGCTTGCGAACGAGCCGTATCTGCGCGCGTACCTGAATGCCAAGTTCACGCTGACCAAGAACGATCGTGTGCACGATATGCGCTTCTAAGCTTTGTGTTAGGTTGAGGCGATGGTGTCATGACGTGCAAATTTACGGAATGGTTTATAACTACAGTGTGTGGCTTTAGTGCTCGTGAGGATTATGCACATGCGCACGGATCCGTGCCACGTTCAACACGCCTCTTGGATCGCAGGTACTGTGAAGCAAGACGCGATAAGCAAGCATTCAGACATTTGGCGAGCCACTGACGAAGCGCTGAACACACTTACCTTACGCCGGTCGCGCAGTGCTTGACGTGCCCACTCAAGCTCGAGCAAGATTTCAGCTCGCGAGTGTGTCACGATGATTTCCTGCACGCTTGCCAGCTGGGTATTCCCATCTTTGCCACGCTGCAGTGGCGCTCCGTCCATGCTTTCCGTTTGACGCTCGGACTGCTGCTTCGTTTCCTCCGCCGACGTTTCTGCTTGGAGCGTGGTGCTTCGTGTTTCTACAGCCGACACGCACGCATCACAGCTGCTGATATCGGAGCTGTTCGCAGCCTCGGCTCTAATAGTCCCCTGCGAAGATTGTGCGCCAGTGTCGTCGGCTGGTGGACAGTTCTCGAACGCACTGTCAAGAGTCGTTTCAAACGGCATCGCCTTGTCCTGTTGCGATTCACTACTTGTATCAATTGCTATCAGCCCGCTGTCTACGCTGGCAGCTCGCTCATATTCGTTTGCAGCTTCGGCGTCGTCGATAACCTGCTCTTCCTCTAACTCGACCAGTGGAAAACGCACTGAAATACCGAAGAGCGAGTCTTCTATGCGCGGCAGCCGCAGTATGCCGTCGCACCCCCAGTCCAGCGAGAAGGACGTTGCCGCTGCTGGCCCAAGTAGCGCCCACTCGCCGTTCAGTTGGCGCTGGATGTCAGCTACCAGAACCTCCGTGTCCTCGCGCACTTGGTACACGATGCGGCGACGAGCCCTCCATCCACGGAAGGTACGCTGCCCTTGGCGTGCAGATGCAGGTCGTCAATCAAAGAGTTCGCACATGATTCCGCAGTGTTAAATCCTCAAATTTACCTGTATCCTCGTCGCAGCCGCGTCGCGCGGTTGGCAGTGCTGCTGACGCTGCTGCTTGTGCATAGCGGAATGTCTCGCCACGTGCGTCAGGAGCTTTCCAACCCAGGGGATTATGCCTTAAAGAAGATCAAGATTCATCCACCGGCGTCAGCAGCAAAAACCATTTTGCACGTGTCCGGTATTTTGTCCCCTTTCAAATCTTATTCCATGTCTCTGCGCATCTCATTCGGTCACTTTCATCAGGACACAGAAACGTTTCCAGCACGCGCGGTCATTTGGCAAAAACGCGCTCACGTTGCACACGACGAGCAGCGACACAATTCAATCGACCTCAATCATCTAACAGTCCACACTCGCATGAAGCTGAATCTTCCTAGTCTTCCGAGTCCGGGAGGCGCTGGGTGGTCCGTGGCGCTCGCTCTTGCACTCGCCCTCCAAGTGGTAATTTATCGCGAGACGCTGCGAGATGCTATGCGTGACGGTGGCAAGCGCCTACTGGTGTACAAGACCATGCACCGCCGCTTTGCAAACCAGCGGCTAAAGCGCCTCAACAGCCTTGGTGATGATCGCAAGTCCCAGTGGATGTGGAAGAAATCGCCGCAAGGTGACACCGTATCCATTGACAGTGACAGCAGCGAAGAGAGCGCCGACGGTACTGGCAGCACGGACGGCCTCATCTCGTCGCAGAAGAAGCTCGTGCTCGTAATGGTGGGTCTACCAGCGCGCGGCAAGAGCTTCGTGGTTCACAAGACACTTCGCTACATCGAGTGGCTGGGCTTCCCCACGCGCATGTTCAATGTTGGCAACCTACGCCGCAAATTGGGCAAAGCTGGCGAGAACGCCAACTTCTTCAGCGCTGACAACTCAGATGCCACACGTCTGCGCGAAGAGATGGCGATGGACGCTTTGGACGACCTGCTCGAATGGCTCGATACCCAGGGACACGTCGCGGTTTTCGACGCGACCAACACGACGAAGCTACGCAGGTACGTACGAGATGGATGGAGTAGTGTGAAATTTGGCTGAATATTGCGTGTTGCGTCGTGGTAATTTCTGCAGACAACATATTCTTGAGAAGGTCAGCTCGCACCGCAACGTCCGCGTCATGTTTGTGGAGAGCATTTGCGACAATGAAGCGTTACTCGAAGCCAACTACCGTCGGTGCGTTGCAAAGCAAATGATCAATGATCGTATGGTCAGCTGACTGTGTATCTGTTTGCAGAAAGCTCTTAAACGCCGATTATAAGGATAAGGATCCCGAGGTAGCACTTGCAGATTTCAGACAGCGTGTGCACGAGTACCAGAAGGTCTACGAGACCGTGGAGGACACGGAGGATGGCGACAATGCGTGCTATGTAAAGGTCTATAACGCCGGCGAGAAGATCCAAGCACGGTACTGTCAGGGTTTCCTGCAGAGTCACATCGTGTCGCTCCTGCAGAATATTCACCTCTGTCCTCACCGCATCTGGCTGGTACGTCCTGGTCCGAGCATTACCAGCTGCCAGGGCATTCTTGGTCTGGACACGGAGCTAGCGCCAGAGGGCCATCGGGTGGCACGTGCCATTGCACGTTTCGTCGAGAATCTGCAGCTCGAACGCCCCATGGAAGTGTGGACGAGTCCTATGAAGCGTTCGAGAGAAACGGCAAACTACCTGCCCACCCGCAACTTGAAGCGCTACGTGACCACAACGTTGCTCAACGAGCTCGGAGGTGGTGATTTTGAAGGCCTCACGTACGATGAAATCGAGCGCTTCTACCCAAAGCACTATGCGGCTCGACTGCAGGACAAGCTTCGATATCGCTACCCAGGCGTGGGCGGCGAGAGCTATGTGGATGTCATCTCACGTCTTCGCTCGCTGATCGTGGAGTTTGAGCGCAAGAAGCGCGACGTGCTGGTGATCTGCAGTGAATCCATTCTACGCTGTCTTATGGGATATTTTGCCGGCTGTGAGGCGGCCAAGGTTCCGCATCTGCAGTCCTACGAGGACACGGTCATTGAGCTGAGCCCGCACCGGGACGGCTGCGACATCAAGCTCATTCCGCTCGAGTTTGAGGATTCCGAAGAGGATGTCACCACTGTGCAATAAACCACCGATACGTCGTAGAAGTGGCACGGTCGAGATCAATACAAGCGGAGCGAAACCCAGCTTCGACAGCGTCTTGGGAAATACACCTACATTGCTCTCTTTTGCAAGGAGAAAATCGCCACCTCCATTTTCGGTATCATTTTGGATCGAAGTTGAAGTTGTTTGCCGAATGATTTGAAGCGACAAAAACTGTCATGCTCCTCTGCCAGATGCAATACTTGCCAGCAACAAATAACAAGAGAAGCTTGAGAATGAGAATATACATGTAGTGCCAAAGGACCTTGACAAAGTCATGAAATGCCCTACAGCTGCCAATCACGACTACTGTTCACAGCCACAGTTGATTCTCTTCCGATGCCTATCGACTGTAATGGCTCTGGCTGTTTGAAGACTTGGCCCATTTTTTTCACGACCAACTCCCGTACTCTCCTTTTTGATATGCCAAAAATACATCCCTACATTTGGGAGGCAACGGTGGAATTCTTGCTGGCTTAGACGGAAAACATGGAGAAGGAGGAGAAGGTCCGCGTGGTGGTGCGCGCTCGGCCCTACGTCCGTCCCACCGGGCGCACTGGCAGTACCCCCAGAAACAACAATAGAGATAAACACAAGAACGACCAAGAGTGCGTCGCAGCTAGTCCTGAAAACCCTGGAGAGCTCTTCGTTTACACCGATCCAGGTCGCACTCGCGCAGCCACATTTCGTTGCGAGACGTTCCTGTCTTCAACAGCGTCCCAAGAGGACGTATTTGAGCAGATACGCGCGAAAGAGCTGGTCGATTCTGCGCTGGAAGGCTTCCCTGTGACCATTTTCGCCTACGGACAAACGGGTGCTGGTAAATCCTTCACCATTTTTGGACAGGAAGACGATGTCACCGCGCGCAAAACGGCTCTGCAGGAGCAGGACGGTCTTTTACCACGCATAGCACAAGAGCTGATGAATGCAGTTTCTGCTCGGAGAGGTGAGATTGAGTACACTTTACGTGTGACTTGCGTTGAGATCTACAACGAGCAAGTACGCGACGTATTTGACCCACGTAAGGAGACGTTGGCAGTGCGCTCTTCGAAGACTCACGGTTTTTTCTTGGAAAACGCTACTGTGGTCGAATGCATGACAGCTCGAGAAATTGTAAGGGTGGTGAGGGCTGCTGCTACTCAACGCACCAAATCTAGTCACTTGCTGAACGAACGATCAAACAGAAGTCACTGCCTCGTAACAATTTATATTGACGCAGCACCGCTAAAGTCCGGTTCATTGGGTGGCAAACGCTATGGCAAAATCACGATCGTTGATCTGGCTGGCAGTGAGCGTGTTTCAGATTCTGGCGCGGTGGGAACACAACTCCGTGAGACGTGCCACATTAATCGGAGTCTTCACTGCCTTAGTCAGGTGATTCAAGCGATGAATGCCCCCAAATGTAGCAAAACAGGGAAGCCCAAATTCGTACCATACCGGGACTCTAAGCTCACAATGCTGCTACTGGACAGCTTAGGGGGAAACTGTAAGACCCTTATGATCGCTTGCGTGAATTCGTCGCCTCAGTTTGCAGTCGAGTCGGTCCGTACACTTGACTTCGCAATGGGCGTTGCCAAAATCAAAAATCGCCCGACAGCTCTGCTTACTCCGCATGTAAGTGGCATTCCAATTGCTTGGCATACACGTTTCTTCCTAACGTTTAAAGTATGATTTCTACTTCGTATCTTAACAGGAAAAACTCATTAAAGATCTGAAAGAGCAGATCAGACTTCTCAAACTTGAAAACAAAATGTTGCGAGCTCGAACGCCAGGATGTACGCTTGTTGCTACGGATTGATATATTTGTCGTAGTAGTTGTACTCAATTCGCTCTGGTGTTGTTTCAGATTTTATGGAGCATCCTAACAACCAGCTGGATCCTTTTACAAACGAGTTTGCCGAACAGCAAGTTCGACAGCATGTTCAAACTTGCACCGAACCCACGTATCTGTCTGGAGACTCCCTCGATGCAATACATCGAAAGAATAATGTTCACCAAAAAGTAGCTCAGCAAGAGCTCCGAACACTGTAAGTTGTCGTCGTTCTCTATGGATTGCTACACAATGACACATAGCGCACTGCGTGTTGAACACCAGAAAACAAAAACCTCCGCTTCGCCACCTACGGAAATCGCCCAAGAGGAAGATGTACGTGAATACTTCACCTTAATACCCTGCTGATTTTAACCTGCCTTGTTGCTCAATTTAGTTTAACGAGTATATCCAAGTCGTTCACCAACAAGCACGCTCTGCCCCTTGTCAGCAAGAGTGCACCACCACCGAGATCGTTTCAGTATATCGTGCAGCATCCCGAAACTTTTCACTCCAACCAAAGCACGAATCACCTCGTGCTTCCACGCACAGACTCGCCCCCTCCACCGTACAATGATTTGTTTGGGATTGAGACGGTCTCGTATTCGCAGAGTCAACCATCCAGCAACCTCTTCAACCCCCATTTGCCTCCAACAAGACCAGCCCAAGCGCAATCACTTTCAAACAACCGTCAGGAGAGAGAATTATTAGCGAAAACTCTTTCACCTGAAGAGCAGTTGCAACTGTTGCTAAGGCAAATGCTGCCTGAGTCTCAACCTCCGTCAACAAACATGCCTGAACGAACTGACAAGCGACAAAAGATGCAGCAGATACCATCGAAGCCCGCAAAACCTCCTGCTTTTACCCCCTCGGTACAAAATAACTACCCACCTGTCAGCAACAACAACAACATAGGCAATAAGTCCGCCGAGTGGGATGATCGGCGTGCCCAGGACTTGTTCATGCAGCTCTGTCGTCTGTAATAAAAAGTTATAGGCACTGTTAACGCAAGTCATTATCAGACCACTTCAACGTCAGAACCTCTCTTGATTGGTCAAAACTATGACCAATCATATTTACCGGCGTCCGTCCTGCGTCCTCGGCAACCATTTCTCGCCCACAACTTCAGCATCATGGATGACGGCCTCTTCGACGGCGTGAGCGCCCAGCAGCTCTTCCACAACAAGGACAGCAATGGCCTCACCTTCGACGACGTAATCTCCCTGGTACTGTACGCGAGCAATTGCGAGTATTGCACCATCTCTCGTCGTCGATTAAGCTCACTTTTCGGTACTTTGAATATGTCAACGCGTCGCCTCCCTGCTTCTGCCATAGCCTGGCCACAGTACGTTGCATTTGAAGAATAATAGCGCTTACGTTATATCTAACGATTACATTTGGTCAGTTAACTTTGGCGTTCAGGATGTGGATGTGACCACGAAGCTGACCAAGAAGGTCAAGTTGTCGGCGCCCATTGTGAGCTCTCCAATGGACACCGTGACGGAGGCCAACATGGCCATCGCCATTGCCCTGCAGGGAGGTTTGGGCTTCTTGCACTGCAACAACTCGATCGAGCAGCAGGCCGAGATGGTGCGCGCGGTCAAGCTCTATGAGAACGGCTTCATCCCCGAGCCGAAGGTGCTGGGACCGACTAATACTGTCCTCGATCTGGACCAGCTCAAAGTTTCTGGTGTGCCAATAACGGAGGATGGGCACCCCACGGGCAAACTTGTCGGTCTAGTCACGAGCCGCGATGTCGACTTCATAGATGACCGTTCGGTGGCATTATCGACCATCATGGTGCCTCTCGAGCAGCTGGTTGTTGGCACGTATCCGATCTCGCTTGAGGAGGCCAACAAGGTGCTGAAGGAGGCCAAGAAAGGCACGCTACCTATTGTCGATGCGTCGGGCAACCTCGTGTCCCTCATGACCCGCTTGGATTTGCTCAAGCACCGCGACTACCCGAACGCTGTGCGTGACCCTGAAACGCACAAACTGCTTGTGGGCGCAGCTGTGTCGGTAAATGAGCAGGCTAAGCCACGCATCGATGCTCTTGTTGCTGCTGGTGCCGACGTCATTGCTTTGGATGCCCGGCAGGGTGACAGCGCTTCTCAGATCGAGCTTGTCAAGGTACGATGCCGTTCTTTGATCATCGTTATCCTAGATAGCTTAGTGTGCTGATTCTTTTTCGATTTACCAGTACATCAAGCAGACGTACCCGTCCGTTGAGGTTGTTGGCGGCAACATTGTTACCATGAAGCAGTTGAAGAACCTGCTTGACGCTGGTGTGGACGGTGTCCGTGTTGGTATGGGTGTGGGTTCCGTGTCCACGTCGCAGGTCGTGAAGGCCGTGGGTCGTGCCCAGTTGTCTGCTATCTACAACACTGCTCTCCTGGCCAAGGACTATGGAGTCCCCGTCATCGCTGATGGTGGCATCAGTAGCCCTGGTGCTGCTATCAAGGCCCTCTCGCTTGGTGCTTCCGTTGTCATGATGGGATCGAGTCTTGCAGGTACGGCGGAGGCCCCAGGTGACTATTTCTTCCAGGACGGCATGCGTCTCAAGCACTACTACGGAAGTGGCAGTCACGAGTATTATCGTCACGGTGATCCAGCACACACCGCCGCCACTGCTAGCCTCGTTGCTGTCGGTGTGTCTGGTGCGGTGGTGGACCAGGGCAGCGTGCACAAGTACTTGCCATACATCCAGCAGAGTATCCGCCACGGATTCCAGGACCTGGGAGTGCGCTCCATTCCGCAACTGCACACCGCGCTCTACAAGGGAGAACTACGCTTCGAGCGCCGCACCGTCAGTGCGCAGAAGGAGGGCGGTGTGCACGATTTGTTTACGTACTCCAAGCAACTCTACGCCTAAGCAAGTTCACTGACGACAAACTGACTGCATTATTACTACGCTATACAGCTTCACGCATTAAATTTACCTTAAAAATGCTAATACACGTTATGGCTGCGGCGGTATGCAGCAAATTGCCACCACTAGAGTGAGTCTTACTTAGCTAAAGTTGAAGTGGCAAGTCATTTCGTCCCATATTTAACTTCCTCTGGTCCCATACTCGATGCATTTGTTTTTGTACCAATGAAATTGCGTCATTTGCATTCAAGTCAGTCGCAGATTGACCATGTCGCCGACGTCAGCAGAACAGGAGCCTTCGCGCTTCTGGTGCCACGAGTGCGGCGCTGCCGTAAATACGCGCGTGGACGACGCCAGCGAGGAGGTCTGCTGTGTCCAGTGCGGCGGCAACTTTGTGGAGGAGATCGAGGAAGTGCGTCTACAGTGTGTTTTCATCGTAAATTCCGCTTTTTGTAACCTTTTTTACATTCTGTTGTCATTCTTCTTTCTTGTAGGACGATCCGCCACAGGATTTTCAGGCTGAACAAGTAGAAAACATACATACACAAACTCAACCACCGACAGTCTCTGCGGAAGACACGACGCGGGCGGAAATCCGTAATGAGTTTGGCGGTACTCGCCCGTTGCCACGGTACGATTTGCAAGTTTTATCATGATTTCTTTTAAATAGTTTTTACGTTTTATCATTTTTGTCGTTTTGTTTTGAATAGACCAACAGTTCGAGCCGCCAGGTTTACAACGTCAGATGAAGGGCGAGAAGGAGCTCCGCTGCCTGAGTGAGTTCTTTGAGGTTTTGTGTATAGGAAAGGTTGTTCTCATATGTTCATTTTCTGAGTAGTTTGTTCCAGTTTTTATCGGGTTCTACTGGACGGAATACACGCTTCATGAGCAGCACTGGAAACCCCGTGGAGTTTTACGTTAGTGAGTCAGGAGAAGGTGGAGGAGATCCGATGGGCATTTTGGATGCTTTGGGAGGCATGTTTCCAATGCTGGCCGGCAATCCTGGTGACTATGCGTTTGGCAATATGGCTAATGTGATTAACCAACTCATGCAGAATGACCCCAATCGGGTAAGATATTGGAAGGCTTACAGGTTTGGCTGGTGTGATGTCTAACTTGATGCTGTACCGCTAAATTACCAGCATGGGGCTCCTCCTGCAGCTAAGGAGGTCGTAGAAAAGCTACCGAAGGTGAAGATCACTCAAGTTGAAGTGGACGGCAGTGCTGAGTGCCCTGTGTGCAAGGATTTCTTCGCTGTGGATGATGAGGTCCATCGTCTACCGTGCGAGCACTCATTCCACCCAGACTGTATCCTTCCCTGGCTGAAGCAGCACAACTCGTGCCCACTTTGCCGATTCGAGCTGCCCACAGATGACCCAGATTATGAGAGACGACGTGCATCCTCCTCCTCCACATGAGATAACCACACAAGACTCACATCCACTCTCAAGCAAGGCACGATGCAAAGCAGTACATGTAGTCGTTTATTAGTCATTTTCACTGATAGAGTAGTAGGCCAAATGAACAAAAGAGTTGGTCGTGCTTTGGCGCGGTATAACATGACGAAGATTCGGAATGAAATCTAATGTGCATATTTGAAATTCCGGAGGTTTCACAAGTCGAGGGGTCGGAGGCAATTAGCAGCGTAATGGTAGTGTTGAGACCTGGTTCTAGCGTATTGAAGCCAGGCGTTCGTGAAAGGCAGCGCGAGCTAGAGACGGCGATAACCAAATATGAAGTATTTTCTTTCGTGCTCATTACCACCACCTTCGTGCTGATCGTCGATTATTGTGCGTTAGTTTCTGCTAGCGATTGGTCGGACGAAAAACGCGGACTTTGCTTCGTTGGATCTGCCACAACTTGTGTTCCGCCTCGCAGGTACAAGTAGATTGTCGGGAAGTTTGTTACATCTACGCTAATGCGTTTGTTGGTTGGGAAGAGTGTCGCCTCTGCTTGATTCGTCTTCAACGGACTGCATGGCAAATTGACCAGAGCGGACAAGAACCTAAGCGAACTCACCTCGATGGTGGAGACGAAGAAAACACTACTGGGGAAGGTGATACCATGCAGGCGAAATTACAAGAAATGCTCGAGACGACACGGAAACTGTTCCAGGTCCGTGTAAAACTCGATATGTATGAATTTCTAGCTCTTCTTACCAATTGATGTAGCTCCCTGACGTTGCAAGGAGCACGTTAGCAGTGCAAGGGGAAGTGCAAGTACTTCTGGAGAAGGGAGAACTGCTTACTTTTTGTAAGGTAAGGTTGGTGGAATAGTAGTTTACAAGAGTAATAATTCATGCGACAATGTCTAGGACCACGCAAACGCGATGGCTGTGTATGCAGAGGCGATTCGACTATGCTATAATATCCAGGATGAGGCCACGGAGGCAATTTTGGTAGTTCTACCGCTACCATCAGCTATACGAATACTTCTAATTATTTACCTGTTTGTCATCTTTAGACGTCAAAGCTGCTTCAGCTTCAGCGTCACGCAGATGCTTTAAAGCGTGTCGAATCTCTCGTGAATGAATTCTCATCCGATAGTGATACTGGAAGCGAACGAAGCAGACTTAAAACAGCATTTGAGAAGGTTGCGGATGCTGAGGGATTCTTGATGAAAGGTCAACTGCAAATACTTGCACAAGAGCTAGGTATGACTGACGTTCTTAGCAACAATGAGATCGATGAAATATGGAGTCAGATGTTAGAGATGGACAAGACTACCCACACTAGCAACGAAGCAGCATCTCCAATCATTTCATTTGAGACGTTGTGGAGATGGTGGGTGTCTGATGCTGCATACCAACACAACACCCTTTTCTAGCAAACTCAAGGCACTAAATACACTGCAACGACTTTTTTTTTGCTTCGATGTATTATTGAGTTTACTCCACTACTTCTGGGTAAACTCATGGGCGAAAAGCTGTCGTAATCTGGTTGCTCCGACGAGCCTCGGTAGATCGGACTTGTATCCAGAGCCGCGATGTACTGTGGGGGGAGGGCTATCCGTATAACTCAGCGGCGCATAAGCTCGCATATTTGTCACGTCGTCGTCTTCATATTCACGGGCAATATTTCCATAGTGGCCCAGGATTTCAATGTCGTTGATGTCGCGCGATGATCCAGCTTGAGAAACTGGAGCGATACTCACCGACCGTTTATCTTCTTGCTCATCACGCCCCACCCTGTCTAGTTGTTCAGCAGTATCGCTGCTGGAGCGAACTTGATGGTCTGACAGTGTACTTGGTCGGCCTCGGACGCGAGATGAAAGTGCTCGCTTCCTTGGGTCGCAGCCTTTTCCGACATTACTAGAAGTTTGTATAAAGTGTAGCAGCCAAAAGAATTAAACTTGCCAATTTTAAACCAATCATTCGACGTTATCAAAGAAATTTTGTCCAATAGTATAGCCAGGACAATGGCAAGTCATGTACGCCAGCCGTTCCGACGTATCGTGTCGGAATGCCCCGCAACATATCTATACCTCCTCGCAATAAGCAAGTGAAAAGCATATCACTTGCATATCTGCCACCTATCCGACAGGAGGCATGGGCTTGGAGGAGTTGGCCCCCGTAAACACAAA
>NW_008649019.1:176752-178266 GCF_000247585.1 Phytophthora nicotianae INRA-310 | reverse complement strand
AAACTCACCTTGCCGAGTTAGACCGAAATACAGCTTGTCGAGTTAAGCCGAAATACAGCGTGTCGAGTTAGGCTGAAACCCACCTTGACGAGTTAGGCCGAAATCGCTGATGACAACGATCTCTAAAATCTTAGTGTTTGTGAACTCAATGCTTTCGACGGCGCTCAAAACAGGGATGACAATACGAACGTTTAAACGAACTTCAATTGGATTTCAAACTTTTTTCAAAAACGTTCGAAATACCGTATTACTAAGTACGAAAAGCGTACTACTTGATGAAAGTATACCACCAAAATGACAAAAAGGGCCTCTATTCAGTAATCCAAAGTACGTCGTGCAGGAGGACAAAAGCAAGCGACAAACCTCCGGCCAAGTAATGCGTTGGGCACTTGCGGATCAACAAAGCCAGCGTCGACAGGGACCCCGGCGTCTGGAGCATCACCTGTGCATCCTCCATCTGCGCTTGCTTCCTTCAGCTCAATCAGCCTCAGCGGTTTATCAAGTTCCCTACACACCTTGCTCACTAGCCCGAGCAGGTGTAGATGCCAAGGATGAAGACGAACAGTACCGTTGGGAGCTTTTCAAGCTGCGAGGTCCAATTGTCTAGTCTTAAAGCGAGAGTGCGAAAGTTATTCGCAAACTCTTCTAAGTATCAACCTGAACGAGGCTACTATTAGCGTTGCTGCTGTAGTTGCTCCAATGCATTTCTATTCGATTAGAAAGGGTTTTGCTTCGTTTTAATGTTCAACGTTCGTTGAAAGAATTTGAATTCAAAAACGTTTGAACCTTTTATGGAAAGAATT
This sequence comes from Phytophthora nicotianae INRA-310, assembly GCF_000247585.1. Lineage (NCBI taxonomy): Eukaryota > Oomycota > Peronosporomycetes > Peronosporales > Peronosporaceae > Phytophthora > Phytophthora nicotianae. The sequence continues at coordinate 177,463 of NW_008649019.1, read as the reverse complement.
TTCTATTGCCATCACTGCTCAAAATGGTGAATGGTTGAACACCACACGACCACTGATTTGATACTACGGTATTTAGCCAATTAAAACGTGCCATGTAAAAAAAACAATGTTTGGTTTGGACCAATTAAAAGGTACCATCTGTCGAGTTTACCCGAAATACGCCATTTCGAAATTTGACAAAATGACGGACGGTGGAAATCACCCAAAATCGAAACACTGCTGCATTGCGAGGAGAAGGGTTGGGATGCCTCGGAGAAGTCCCGGCAACTGGGCATTCAGCGCACGACATTGCATGGATGAATGGAAAATAAAGACGACATCTTCTCCTCAACCTTTGATCCATCTGCGAAACGCACAAAACGCTCAGGAACGGCTCCACCAACACTCTCTTAAGATACTACTATCGTAAAGTGCGTGAAGCAGAAGGTGGAAAATGGCCAAGAAGTTTACCGAAGGGATATTATTGCCGACGCTATCCTGACAATCCTAGGATTTAGTGAACGTGAGTCGGCAGCTCAAGGATCCTGGGCAACTCGGTTCATTAAGCGCCACGATCTCAGCAGCATTATATCCGGCCTCATAGCGGAGAAAAAACGCAAGGCGGTTGCAGTAAGTCAAATACCAACAAAAAAGACCCAGCCGCCTGTGTCGAGTTCACCCGAAACACCCAAGCCGCCTGTGTCGAGTTCACCCGAAACACCCAAGGCTCAG
>NW_008649019.1:43895-165182 GCF_000247585.1 Phytophthora nicotianae INRA-310 | reverse complement strand
GGGGGCAACGCAGACGCGCTCTATCGCACTTCGTCTCGCCGACTTTTTGGGTGTGTGGGAGGCTCAAAAAGGATCGCTGTGTGGCAGAAATATTGGCCAATCATAGAGAAGTGTACGAAAGTGGAAAGAAAGGAAAACTGCTGAAGTTCAGGTTTTGAATCAAGATTGTGTCGTTGGAGGATGGCAAGAAGTGGCTACTCCTCGAATAGCACAGCCGTTAAGAATGTGTCATCTATTTTGGCCTTCGTTATTAAAAATGATTCCTTGAAAAATATCAGCGCCTCTTGAAGAAAACATCTCGGGATGAAGATGACGAAAGATACTTTGTTGAACCTTTTAAATAAAAAATTCGCTTGATTTATTACATTGCTATCGTCTTGCACTTATTTCATGATCACATGTACATGCCACGGTATGGCTGTAGTCTTCAAGATGTCTAGAACTCAAGTTGGTCGTGGTCCTTGAAACTTCCTTTGAGATCGGTGGACAAGTGCTTCGACGGCAAGCGCGATTGCTCCAGTTGCAAGTTTTCAATGTGGCCAGATGTGATGCCCTGCGATACCATGCGGATACTGCAATAGATGACACTAGCCCACTCCATACGCTCCTCCTCCGTGCGCGTCTGCAGCACCAGCTTGTCCGAGGGTGAACGCGCCACCACAATGCACAGATCGCGACCGGGGATATGCACCAGATTCAGGTAGCAGCCGTAGAGTGAGAAGGACTTGCGGTGCTTGAGCTCCGCGGGGGCCTTTTTGCCTCCACTATACGAGGACACTTGCTTATAGTAGTGGATCTCACCATTCGTCACGATAACCACACGTCTCTTCCAGTTCTCAAAGCCCGAGCGGGACTTTTTGATCAGAACACCACGCTTAAACGGCGGTAGTAGGAATTCCAGTCGCAACGGGAATGAAGATGCTCGAAGGATCTTACGAGCCTCTGCGTACGTCTCTCGAAGGATACTGCGGCCTTCAACAGAGATTAGCTGACTACCCACTGCGACTCCGCGGTTTCTAGGACTCGATGCCACGATCAGAGCCTCTGTGCGCTTTTGCATTTCAATGTCGATATCCTCGGGGGTTTTGAACAGCACACCAATTTTGCCCAATGGAATCTCCTCTGCGCGTTTAACCACAAGGGATAAACCCGCCACCGTACCCTTCTTGCCGGCCATTCTTCCCAAAGCTGTCTGAGCTTCTTGCAACGCCTCGATCCACAAATGCATCGAGTTTTCATTGTGTGCGTTCAGATGCATCTCGAACTTGCCGTCCTTGGACGTCAACACAAAGTAGTATTTCCGGCCGTCAGGGCATTGTGCCATACCGGGACTAACGATCGTGTCTTTCAGTGGAATTGAGCCTTTTATCTCGCTCTGGTTCTCGGTATAGTACTTCAATTCGCCCTTTTCAATGCGAAAGAAGCGGTTCTTCCAGTTCTTGTTGACGTGGCCACGTTTGAGCAGGCAGCCTTCCATGTGAATGTAAGAGGTGGGGTCGTCGTAGCGCTTCCACTCGTGATTACACTCTGTATCGCGCACGTAAAACTTGACAGTCTTACGAAGCGGATCCCATGGCTCAGTAGGCACTGCGCCGGCTGCATGTAGTCGAGCGATCCACTTGGACATCATACGCTGGGATGGAGCCGAGATCATGAGGTTGCGCTGCGGCGTGGCGATCATAAAGACAAACTTTTTATCCATGGAGTTGGTCTGCACCGATACGTCTGCCTTGGAGCCATATCCAATGTCAATAGACCCCTTCAGCTTCTTGAGAGTCTCATCCATGTAGTAAGACAAGACGCCATCGTTGCGTAGCACGAAGAAGCGCCAGTTCCAAGTCTTGAATTGCTGACCACATTTCTCGAGCCAGCCCTGCATCACTACGCCCATCTCGTCGTCTTGCGGTCGCAATGCCACGTCAGGATTGTGCGTCGTGTTGCGAGGGGTCTGACTGACTGCGCGGGTGTTTTGCCCAGTAGCTTCGGCAGCTTCATCTTCCTCGGCCACTTGGGCCATGACACTCTGTTCCATCTCCGAGTTTGTTGACTGACCAAGAATGTTCATCCACGAAAAGCGGAAGGCGTTGCTGACACTGTTGCGTTGCAGAGTCGAGCTCGCAGGTGATGCTGCCGTCGTGGTTCTCGATCGCTCCAATCTAGTAGGCATCGCTGGGGATGGCGCAAAGTCGTCGTCGGCTCCGATGGACACGTCCGAGTCCGAATCGTACCGAGGTGGCGGTGACTGCATCGCCGTGACCATCGTAGAGATGGTATCGTTATCGTTAGCGTCGGAGGAGAAGCGGCGTTCTGGCTGTTGGTTAGAACTCAGCGTGTGGCGTCCTTGGAGCGGCGCACTCTGGCGCGTCGGTGCGTACGCGTGTGTGCGGCTTTGTCCTTGTTGCGCCTCCCACGCCGTGTGGCGGCGGTGGCTCTCAGGTCGTTGCTGCTGTCGGCGTCCAATGCCCAGCGGCTCCTCCACTTCCACGTCGTCGCCCTTAGCGTTGTGTCCCACAGGCTGCGGTGCCGAGAAGTCGAGGCCCAGCCACTTTTTCAAGCCCATCGCGACAGGAATTCAGTCGGGCAGCCAGTAAACGACAGTGTGAAGCTGTAGGTACGTGAAGACAGGGATAAAGCTGCGCTTGAGGTTAGCACTCGTTAACTTAGTAGGCGGTGAATAAGTGCGAGTGCGGTGTGCACCTCGGGCCAGCGAATTGGTTGTGACGTCTTGTTTGCTGGAACGATTCGAGTGGAATCTGCAAGTGTAGAGGAGCGTCATACGTCAGCCGAATGTTTTGAAACGGTACGATATTAGGTGTTGTGGGTGGAAAAATTATGAGGGTCGTATGCTGCTCAAATATAATACACACTGAAGTCAAGTGAAAAAATTACAGGGTTTAAATGTGATGTGCTACGGACAGGCTATGTAATATCAAAGGATAGATCAAAATTTTGCTCACGAGAATCCATCGTGCCGTGGAGGTGTTCAGGATGACGAGCGCTGTCAGGTTGACAGCTCTCTTGGCAGTAGACCGAAATCTTGGTTGGATGGTTGGAAATGGAACCAGCGATACAACATATCTTTAATCGTTTGTTCCATAGCACACTCGGAGTGAAAAACAAAAGTAAAACTGAAACTTATCCTCATTACTGGAAAAGATCGGCTGGGAACAACTTTGGCTCCAGTTGCTCGTCCACCAGGAACTTGAGAGGGAAGTACACAATGTGGCCCTGCACGTTGCTCAGCTCGTGCTTCTGCTGGGCGATGTGCGAGCTCTCCTTCATGTTGACGTTCATGGCTCCACTGAACACCGACTTACGCCCTCGCGTGCTGGTTCCTCTCGAACTGTTCTGAGGCGACATAACTCGGTCGCTCATCGAGGACATTCGTCGTCCCTCCCCGTCATTACTCGTCGCATCCGTCGCGTCGGTAGCCAATGCCGCAGCCACTGCTTCATCTGCACCACGGCCGGACGTATCGAGACCTTGAGCCGACTGAATATGCGAGTCGATCTGCGCGAAGGTCGTCACGCTGTCGGATGGCAGACAGCCGAACACCGAGTCGTAGATCTGGTGGTTTGTCATGGCCTGTTCCTGCATGGAGAACCAGGCGTCCTTGCTCACCGGGTCTTGGTACTTCTGATACTTCGGCGTACCAGGCTGCACACCGAAATGCTCCTCGAACAGCTTCATACGGAACGAGTGCGCGAACTTGCCCACATTGTACGTGCCGTCAGCGATGGCAATCTCCTCTTCCATTTCGTGGTCTTCCACCAGCACAGCGATCTCCGAGTCCCGATCTCCGCACATACTGCGTTCGTTGATATTAGCAGAACCGATGATACAAATTCGGTCGTCCACAATCATAACCTTGCTGTGGATGTACACCTCCTCAGTCCGAGCTTGAGCATCTTCACGGACACTGTGGTTGCGTAGACCGTAGAAGGCGATGTACTTGAACGGATCATCATCCTCTAGTTCCTGGTACAAACGCTGGTAGATCGAATGCTCGCCGCGACAGATTGTACGGTATTGCCAGTGCATCACACCTCGCAAACTACTGGCGTCCTTGTCATCAGGCTTTCCGGGGAATGCTGGCAGCAGCGGCATCAGCACAATAACGCGGAACTTCTCGTTATTATCCGACGCGCGACGAATTCTTTCCACCAGTGCATTAGCGATACGGTTCGAGACCCCGTGATCTCCTTCCAGTCCAGACACAAAGAACTGGTTCTCAATGTAGACAAAGTGTTGTGCCGATCCAATGAGACGGATGTAAGCATTCTGGATACTGCGTTCTGTGGTCACACCTCCTGACCACAGCGACAAGCTGCGTAGGATCTGCGTGTTGACACGGTATCCTCGAGCAGCCACTTCTTGTTTGTGTTTCTCGAACTCTTCGTCATTCTCATCCTCTCCAACAGGCAGATCCAACATCACGTCTTCGTGATCGTCTTGCAGAATAGGCACATTCCCCGATTCATTTTGACCGCTCAACATCCGCGCCATCCGTCGATCACTGTTAAATCCACGGTTGTCAGTGTTTGTGCGGCCTCTCGATATGCCACGCATAGCGCGTACAGCATGTACAGCCTTCTGAAGCCGCTCAGTCAACTTCTTCGGTCCATGCTTGTTGGTGATTGTTACTGGATAATCTTTCATGGGCACAAGGTGGTGCAGCTTGCGTGATTTCTTGCGTGTAGACACCGAGTAATTCCAACGTTGTATGAAGTGACGCGCTACATCGCGAGCTGGTTGACCCTCAAGGCGACAGTGGCAGTCGTGCCATGGCATACGTGGCACTTCATTGCGGTCAATCATGTCATCATCAGGATGGTCGACTTCAACGAAGTCCTTCACGCGTGGATTGGAGAAATCCTTGCCCACGAAGTTTGTTGGCTTGCCAGGCTCATCGAATAGCTCGTGTCCGTGAGTATCCCAGCGTCCAAAGCAGAGATCCAGCCCACCAACGAAACTAACGCGCTGATCAACACTCACAATCTTCTCGTGATGCGACCACAACCCAAGTTGCTTCATCAAAAAGTCGGGGTCACGCAACACGTGAACATTCTTGTGTAACTTGCTCAGCACCTGCTTCGAGAACATGCTGTTCAGTGTCAGCGCCACAGACACTTCCTTGTACATGAGGACGTAGACTTGTACCCCCTCTTCTGCCTTCTTCTGCAGCGCAAGATCAAGTCTCGACTCGGGATAAAGTTTCGCAGGACGCAGGAGATGGATAGTCGGACAAACCCACCACCCGGCAATGAAAATCTCCTTCGTAGCCGACTGGATAGCGCGATAAATAGCTGCGTACGCATCGCTGCCATCCACGTACCATTGCGCGAACGAGGTCATGTGTACGGGATTGCGAGGAATCGCAAATGATCCATCACGATGAGCCTGCGACCAGTTCGAAGCCTCTGCTACTCGACGGATATCATTGGCCCACTTTGTCAAAGCCTGCTTGGACTTTGCTTCCATCTGAAGAACATACGTAGCGTTCGAGACTAGAAGTGTCGTACTGGAGCCTGTAGTTTCGAGACCGCGTTCGATGTTGAATTTACTGTCGAAAAGGAATGCCTTGCGAGCGATCGTGTCCTCGATGGAGTCAAAAATTGCAATACTCGACGTCTTGAGCGACACCCAACGCAAACGTTTGGCACGGAAGTTGACACGCTTCACCACGCACATGCAGTTGAAGCACTCGTTGTCCCAAGAGACCGACGCGCGGTTGATACGGACATTCTCGCGGTTACCTTTCAGCCAGAAGCGTGTCTTTAACCAGCCTTCACGGACAGAAGTTCGGCCCATTTCGTCGTCAAACGTCGAGTTGCTGACTTGGAATAGTGCAGCCACGTATGGAGACCGTAGCAACCGTGGCACTTTCACTACCGTTTCCAGTAATTGCTGCACGAGTGCGACCATCTCGGGGCCAACGGACTTGTCCGCAGACGTTAAGAAGAGTTTACGTAGCTGCGGCCACCGAGACTCATTGGCTGCAGGCGTGTGATCCGGGACGCCCGACTCTCCAAGTCCATGCTCAGTGCGCACTTCCACTGACGACGGAGCGTGACGAAGGTGCGGACGGCTTTTGATGTAGAACCAGAGACTTGAGATGGAGGACTTGGGGATCTCCACCTTCCACTTGAAGTTCTTATACTTTAACTGTAATTGTGTATAATAGTCGACGTTAGCTCATACAAAACTGGACCAACGATACAGTTAACCTACGTACCTCGACGTCATACTCGACGTAGCGCGTGGGCCAGGATTCCTCAAAGCGACCACCGAGCACTTTAACCTCGGGTGGCTCCTCGAACACGTAAATATCCTCGTCCGTGTTGTGGTGCAGGAAACCAAAGTGTTCGGAGGATTCTACTCGCGGTCGACCGCCGGTAACGGAGCCGGGTCCGGCTCCGCGCGTCGTGTCGAAGACAGAAGACCCGGCATGCGCCGGTGACGGTTGTTGAGGTTGTTGTGATTGTTGAGGCTGTTGCTGATGCTGAGCAGCAGTCACCACGTCGGCGACGCTGGGTGGAGCCGAAGAGTCTTGCTCCGTGGGGCTCATAACGGCAGGACTCGTTCAAACACCAGGAGGTCTAATTCGAAGTGAAGGTCGTTTAGTAACGCGGTTGAGGTGCTGGCTTCCGGAAAACTGTCACAAGGCGTGCGCTGTGATTGGCTGGTTCGAGTTTCCTGGAGAAGGGCCGCCAACTATGGGTGTAAAATGACCCGCAACCATGCGATAAACAACCGATATCCAGCTGACCTTGTTGCCTTTGGTGCTTTGCCGTAAGTGATGGCTGCTGTGTATCGGGTATTGAGTGGTTGCACTGCAGTCTGCAATTTGCTGAATGCGGCGGTGAGTTTGTGTAGGAATTTGCAGCAAGTACAAAATACAACGGCAAGGAGGACCTGCAACGTTGAAAAAATGTATTGCCGTTTATTAAATCAATGGTGCTGCTGCTACTGGATCATCCCAAGCTCTCGAATCATCTTGTACTGCTCTACAACTATGGACAATAAAACGTCAATGATAAGCACACGTAGATCAATGATCTGACTTTTGTAAAACGAAACGTACCGGGAATTTCCATCATTGATGGCAAAACCTGCCTCGGGGTTCTTCTTGTTCACTTGCATCACAGCATGGAAGTCTTGATCCGATTTTTTTTCTCCAAAGCGGAAGCGCCTCTACGGTTACGAGACGGCTTTGATTACACTGTTGGCGTTAGATAACCCCCGCCGTCAGTGGTGCCAGCACCGTAGCATCGTTTGCTTCCTTCGTAATACGAAGAGGTCACGTACGTTGAGTCAAGAAATATTGGTTGGTGCAGCAACAATGTGAGTTACGCTGGTTATCATAGCGAGCCATAATGTCTTTGCAGGTGATTCTAAACATGAGTGATCCTAGTACTAATTTCAGTCTGAAATTAACATGTAAGATCCTGCTAAGGTTCAAATTTTCAGGCTCCTAAAACCTAGTATTGCTTCTCATTGGCAGCCATTTTATCCAATAGTACATGAGTGTCGTTTCCCCCTCCTCACAATAGCGGCGACCATGGACGAGCGTCCAATGCTACGCGGCATTTTCGCCTTCGAGGACGAAGAAACTCCGGAATGGCGGCGCGTGGTCATGTCCGAGACGTCGGGTGGCGTTCCGAAGTTCGCCACCAAGGCAGAGTGCGAGGACTTCATCCGTAAACACTGCTGGCGAGGCTCCAATCCGGACTTCCCCAAGCTGCAGCACGTCTTCTCCATGCTTGTGGACTGGCAGCAGATAAAAGAAATCCTCATCCCTAAAATCGAGGAGTACGACCAGAAGTTCCCACTTGAACCAGCTCCTCAGATCAGCGCCGACAACCGCTTCGTGCAGGGCGAGGGGCTTCCCATCGCCAATGACGTCGACTATCGCGTCAATATGCCCTTCCACCAACAGACCAACCGCGAGTCAACGCACAATACCCTGCACTATCTGTTCTTCCATATGCGCTGTGGTATCTTCGTAATGATCCGTCGCCGACGCGTTGTTATCTTCGCACCTTTTGCAAACAAGGACTACGAGAACAATTGGGGGCAGAACGTGACCTTCGACAGCTCGGACGGCAGCATGTTCGCCTATTACCGGGAGAAACAGCGCTACTACCGACGCGAGAACATCATTCCAGACGTGAAGAAGTGGTGGGCCAATGGCAACATCATTTGCAACGAACACTGCAGGTATCGCAACAAGGAGGACGAGACGCAGTATTGGGGAGACCAGTTCCTTACGCAGCTGCGAGACATGTTAGAGGACGCGTGCAAGCACCGCAACATTCCAGACTGCGAGTTTTTCATCAACAAACGCGACTACCCGCATTTAAAGGTGTGTAGCCGATGTCGATTAAAGTGAAGAAATGCGCGGATTAATTTTTGTATTTTATCAATGAATTAACAGGAAAACTTGAGCGAGCCGTACGGATTCCTGTTTGATAAAAACGACCGCAATCCCGACGAAGATATTCCACTCACAGAGCACCGCTACTCTACGTATGCGCCGATCATGAGCTTCTACGTGTCGAAGCGCTTCGCGGATATCCCGTTCCCATGTTCAGAGGACTGGGAGGCAGCTACAGGTCTTGTGTTCCCGCAGTCATTCAGACATACTCATTGCGACCAGTGTCCGTGTCGTAACTCGGTCCATTGCGAGAACGACTGGGAGTGTTTCTGTGATGTTGGCGCCAACGGCAGGAAGAGACATGGCATTGAAGGCGCGCGTGACTTGTTTACTGCCAACAACTTTCGGAAGTTCTACAAACCTTGGGAAGACAAGGTAAACACTGCCTTCTTCCGTGGTAGTGCGACTGGTGGCGGCACAACAATTGAAACCAATCAACGTCTTCATTTGGCTCACCTCTCGAACACGTGGAAGAAGGATTCGACGATGAACGGTAAGACCGAGAGCGATGCTGCAGGTGGAGACCAAGAGCTGGTCCCTCTGCTCAACGCTGAAGTTACGACGTGGAACCTTCGCGATAAGAAAATTGCTGGCAAGCCTATGACATTCTTACGTCACGAGGAATTCATCTTTGAAGGTGGACGCCAGCATTTCATTCCCATCTACGAGCAGTCCAAGTTCAAGTATATTTTGTACGTTGAAGGTCACTGCGCTGCCAACCGCTACGCCTTCTTGATGCGTCTGGGTAGTGTGATTCTCAAAGTCGAGTCGCGCTGTGTTGCCGACGAGATGTGGTACTACCCGATTCTCAAACCGTTTGAAGATCATGTGCCGATCAAGGCGGATCTCTCAGACTTGGCAGAGAAAATTCGGTGGTGTCGTGAGAATGACGAAAAATGCCGACAGATTGCGGCACGTGCCAATGAGTTGTATGAAAAGTTCGTGTCGAAGGAGGCCATTCATGATTACATGGAAGTGATCTGCAACCGAGTAGCACAACGCTTTCAAACAGCACCGAAATGGTACACGCGTCCTGAGGATATTGACTTGATGAAGAAGCCCGACTTTGGCCGTTGTCGCGGCATGTGCGTCGGTGGAGCGACTCCGCGTTATTGCAAGCGTTGTCTCGAGATGAAGGAGGACGACGATGAAACACGGGCGAAGCGTGAACATGAGCGTGAAGATACGCGGGATAATAATCGTGGCGACTACTCCTACAACGGCTATGGTCGAGACCGCGGCCGCGATCGGGACCATGCACGCGATCGCTACAGCCGTAGTGACAGTCGAGGTGGTGACTATGATCGTCGAGACCGTGGATACGGTGTTTCAGATAGAGATAGGCACAGCCGCGAGGGCAGGTCACGTGAGAGGAGCCCGAAGCGCCCGCGCATTCAGCAATGCCGTAAATGTCGTCGTGCTAAATCCGCCTGCCAGTGCAGTTTCCGCGGCCGTTAACCAAAAACCGATATGGGGCACTTCGAGAAAAATTGTGGCCAAGGTCATCGAAGCGCGACGTTTTTAAACTGGAGTCGATAAACTTCTATGCTTGCAGCTAGAATTACCGCCTAGGCGAGCAACAAATACTACTTGCTGTAGGGACATTTTGGCACAGCTTAATACTACTAGTAGTACTTAGTTGCTTCAAACTTGTTTGCAGTAGATTTAAACTCTTGTCGATGGTACTTGAGGTCCGTACAGCCACGCTTGTGTCCTTCATTGACAGCATCACTGTAAAGCGCGACAATCCGTTAAAGAGTTGATGAAACGCATTTAAGACTCCTTGCTGGTGTTCACGCTCAATACCCAACCATTCCTAGGAGGACAGCTAACGTACATGTGCAAATTCTTCGTTGTTGCATTCGGGTGCGTTCCAGTATTCTTATCACGCCAGAACTTGGAAGTCCGCTGATTCACCTCTATTTTAGCTGCCATTCCAACGTATAACGCAAGCACACACAGGAAGCTTCAGCGATGAATCCCGAGTCAGACGAGTGTGATGCAGCTTTCGCCGCAAAGAATCCAAGGCGGAAAAAGGTGTTCCAACGACGACTTCATGATCAGCTATCCGAATCGAGAATGCTGGAAGTGCTTGATCGGCAGTTGCAAAGTTCTGGACACTCCACAGGCTCGAACAACCAAGAAGAAGACAACAACGGACAGCAAAGCGACGAGGAAGAAGAACTCGTTTGTGTATCTAGAATGGTTAAAGTGGCGGAGCCTGCCTTATCGAGGAGCTCGGAATTTCAGGCGGGCGGTGTGTTGAAGACTGTGAGATACATCCACAGACAACGAGCAACTAAACCTGTAAAGCACGAGAACCAGGCTGGACATTGACAAACAAGACCCACACAAACAGCAACAGAACGCTCTAAGTTTCAGCAATTGGGTCAGCATACTTGGCCGCGTCTATCTTTCATATGTCTTACCTAGCAAGCCTCTATTCACATACTATCCCCACAAAAAGTCTTACGCCGTCTTCTCCACCTCCGCATCTTGCATAAGTTGTTCAAATTTGTTCGGATAGAAGTTGGTCCCTTCAAATGTTTCGTCTCGACAGAGTTTTCCAAGCTCCTCTGCTACCTGTAAAAAAAAGCACATAGTGTCAGTCCCAACAGAGCGCCACATCATTTTCTACTGTTCTACATACCTTTAGGTATTCCCAGGCTAACGGGAATGACGTATGCAGCTCCACCGACACGTCGGTAGATGTGATGTAGCCGGAGCTGGACTTCTGTGCCATCTTAGCGAGACGCTCAGCCACCTTATCCTCACGATGCGAGTCTGTTTGCAGTACAATGAGGCCACCAGGGAACTTGCGCACGCTATATCCAAGCTTCAGTTTTTTCTGCAACAGTGCTGCGTGGTACAGATCGTCCGGAGATACCAGCTCAACGCCTCGTGCTCGATTGAACATACAGTAGATGTCCGACAAGGTCATGATCCCTCCATTCGTCGGCATATGTTCGCTAAGATACTCCGCAAGTTGTCGAGCAAGCTGTTCGTAATACGCCGCACCTGAATTCTCACGCGTCACCGGACTGGTGATACCCATATCCAGCATCAACGAACTGAGCTTGTTGATATCGTCCTCCCTTGACGTCGTAGTCCCATCCTCTCCATTCGATTCCACGGCTTTCTGTGTGTCCACATATCGCTCAATCAGACTTACCATATCTCTAGCCTTAAGCATTAGGTTGGCCAAATCGGTGAACGCCGTGGCCGCCAGTTCCGTCGTCTCCTTCTGTGCCTCCTGTTGGCGACGCATAATACCCGCGATACCAGCATCTGCAGCATTGAATTGCCGTTTTACTAGTCGCCTATCGGCCAAGTGACTTGGTTGCGTGTCTTTCCAAGCTTTCCGCTTTAGTGAGGCTTCCAGAGGACTGAAAAAGTCGTCACGTCCACCGTCCTTGAAGGATAACTTTAAAAACGATGTGGCTTGTGGTTGTGGGCGCGTTGTCAAGTCCACCCGCACCTTAGCGGAGCGTTGCAGGAAGCCCGCTTCCTTCGTAATTCGCGTGACCCACTCGAGCGGCACAAAGTACGCCACGGGTGGAGAACTCGTCTCGTCCATATAGAAGAGGCGGTGTGTGGTGACCGAGCAGCGGCCGTGCACGTGCGGTGTCTTGAAGGTGCGGTCGTACAGACCGATGTGCTCCTCGCTGTAGATCTCCACCTCGTTGCCGAAGAGCGCGGGACGCCCGGCGGCGGTCAGCGGCAATGCTGGAAAGAAAATGAGACGAGGTTATTGCTGGTTTTTGAGACGGAATATTAACACTGTGAGCGCATACTTTGCAGTAGATCCATCGCAGAGATGTTCGCGAATGTCTGGTGTCCATGGTTCTTGCTGCTTCGATGCCCAGGGGCGGATGTGGGCGCACTGGAGGTCACGGAGCGCGGAGAAGATGACGCCTCGCTCATGCTACGTAGGGGGGGCAAGTCGAATGCTGGATTCAATTGAATTTTGAAATATTATATAATGTATACGTTCTGAGAGGTCTCTCAGAGAGAGTAATCAATCGTAATAAAATATGCTTGGATGGCATTCAGACGAAAATAAGCCATTAAAATTTTAATGGGTTTTTTTCGTCTGAATGCCATCCTAGCCAATCAGCTCGCAAGCTATACCCTCTCGAAAGCGATATGGGCAATGACGGAGAAGTCATTGCCCATATCGCTTTCGAGAGGGTACCTTTTCATTGAGCGCTATTTTCAAAGAGTACTTGCATTTTTGCTACGCTGAATATCCCTGACCTGTCATGGGCGACTCCCATCGATGCTCGTGACCTGCCTGTGGAATGGATCATTCGTGAATATCAGCGAGTCCGAGGTTCGAGTTGTGGAGTCCAAGAAATTATCAAGCAGACATGTGATAAAGACGAAGAGCAGCACATGATCGAGGAGGGCTGGTGGGGTGCGTCAAAATCGTTCGCGCCTCCAGCTCAGCAATTGCCATTCACAATTAGCACCGTAGATTGTGCTACCCAACCCTTGAACCTAGGTTGCGATGGGCTGCTTGTGGTGCTGACAGCGATTCTCACCGTCCTGCTCGTTCTGAAAGCTACCATGCATAGTGTTCGACGCCGCGCTGAATGACTGACTAAATAAATGGTTTTTTTATACTTGACTTCCAAGTTGAAGCTGTTAAGATTTCCTGTTAGAAATTACTATTTACGCCTCTTCCGTTTCAACGACTCGTCGGCCACGCAGAAGTACTGACGCTTATGAGCTGCTGTAGTCCATGCATCTCCGCCGTTTGTATCTGCGGTACTACCCACCAGCATTGCGTTTGGAATATGTCCACTCCAATGGCCAGACGGATCTCAAGACCATCGACTTGCCCCACCTCAGTGCTGAATCCAACATTTCACTGGTGGCTCAGCAACTTGTGGTTCAAGAGCGATTGCTCACGAAGGCTACACTGTCGAAGATTAAGGAGCTACTTCACCGACTCGTGGACAAGCACCTTGTGTATGCAAGCCACCAACAAGGCAGTGCATTCCGACTGCATTCTGTGCTACGACCTCATCATCTTCCGATGACCAACATGGCCTGCAGCAAGAGCGCCAATCTAGTAGCTACTAGTAGCTACGACAAGACCATCCGGTTACTGCGGCCATTTGATCCGTCAATTCCGTTAGCGACGTCGTCTTTCCACAATAAAAACTGCGATAAAGAAGTTTCTACGTTAACAGGTCACGACGGAGTGGTGTTTAGCTTAGCTTTCAACAAACCTCATGCCACGCGATTGCTATCTGGATCATTCGACAAGACTTGTCGGCTATGGGATGTACAAACAAAAACGGCAATTGGAGTGTATCGAGGTCATGCAGGCGAGGTCGTGGGTGCTGTGTATGCACCGGAATCCAGCAGCAGTGAATGCTTCGGTAGCTATTCGGTTGATGGCACTGCTGTTGTTTGGGACACCGCCACGGAAAAATCTCGGCTAACGTTGTCGGGTCATTCTGCCGAAGTATCATGCTTAGCATTTGATTCTGAAGATACCAAGCTCATTGCCACAGGTTCCTGTGACTCCACCGTGAGACTTTGGGACACCCGCGTTGGCGGTTGCTTTCGTTGTATTGAGCACCACGACGCTGACATATCCAGCGTATCTTTTGACTACCAAGCCAACACTTTATTATCGTCATCTTCCGATGGTACGTGTAAGTTGTGGGATGCACGGACAGGGGAAAATCTCTATGACTGGGATGATCATCAAGGTCATGAAGTAACCCACGCTACATTCAATGCATCAGGAGCACTAGTTGTGTCCTGTGGTACTGATGGCAACGCTTTCATATATGATACTCTAACGGGTACTAGACGATGCGTGTTATCTGGTCATCAGAAGGTTGTAAACACGGTCTGCTTTAGTATGCAAGGACTTCAAATTCTCACGGCAAGTACCGACGGGACAGCTCGTGTGTGGAATGCTTTCTCTGGGGAATGTCTACAAATACTACGTGGTCACGATGCTGAGGTCTTCGACTGCACTTTTAGTTACGATGGTGAAGTAGTTCTTACTGCATCGCTTGACAATTCAGTACACGTGTGGGAACGCGAGACTGACTAGAGCTAGACAAACATTCAATATTTGAGCAGGAAGTGATACTAAGCATGATGATCGACATAACCGATGAAAAAAGAGTAGTTGAGTAGAAGTTTTAGCTATAGTAAGGCAGGATGCATACGTGGAGGAGCAGCGAGCGAGCGTTATCAAGCTGCGACGCCACCAAACCCAAGCAAACTGACTGAAAGGCTTAGCAACAGCCCTTCTTCACAGGTGCCGGTTTTGCGTTGAGGTTGACGCTGTCCTTCTTGTGCGGTCCGCCCTCTTCCATGAGCCTGTTCTTCACTTCACGCGCGATCTCGATGAAGCCGCCTTCCACGTTGATATTGTTCTTCGCACTCGTCTCGAAGAACTTGACTCCGTACTCGTCCGCTAATGCCTGACCCTCTTCAGTGCTTACGACCTTGTCGTCGGTCATATCGCACTTGTTGCCAATGAGGATTTTGTTGACATGCACGTCGGCGTGCTGTTGGATCTGACCCACCCAGTTACGGATGCTCTGGAAGGATGCACGGTCAGTGACGTCATACACCAATAAAATACCCTGCGCGCCGCGGAAATATGACGTCGTAATGGTGCGGAAGCGTTCCTGGCCAGCTGTGTCCCAGATCTGCAACTTCACCTTCTTGTTGTCCAGCTCTATGTTCTTGATCTTGAAGTCGATGCCGATGGTCGTGATAAATGTCGGAGAGAACGAGTCATTGGCGTAGCGCAGCAGCAAGCACGTCTTCCCCACACCTGTATCATCAGTCGAACAACGACTGTCAATATTCCACCGTCTCAAAAAAAACATCGTCTTTCATCTCTTATTTCTGCACGCACCGCTGTCACCGATCATCAGCAGTTTGATCTGCATATCGAAAGGGTTCTCATGACGAGCCATTCTGTTGAAGAGTTACAACTCTGCCAGCGTTACCCAACAGAAAAAAATAACACAGTACCAGTCAGTACAGCCGTGATGTAAGCAATATTTCTCCCTCTGCGACCGCCTACGGTCCGCCCAACCACTTAAATTATCTCAATGTGCGCGTCAAACAGCGAAAACTGCACACGGGACGGCGCAAAAGAGGGCGGAATTAAAGTGTCCGGACGAATCGTCGACAGAGAGAAAAAGGTATCCACTGTTGCTGCTGTAGCAGCAAGAGGACATGCAACGAAAGAACAGCTAGAATGCACGCTGTACCTGCACACACGTAGGCTTTGGGATAGGCGACTGCTTCCTGGCGAGAGATAGAGGCTTGAGATGGCAAGGCGGCGGCTCGGCGTTCTCTCACTGCGCTCGTCGGTTGTTGAGTTATTTTCCGTCTCCCCCCGCAGCCTTCGTAACGCATATAAAAGGGGTTCTATTAGTAGACACCGAATTTAGTGTTGCAAACACCAAATGCAACATAAGCGCACACATTGCAAATACGGAAATATTTTTGTGATATTTTTTTTCCCGAAGAGACAACAAAAAATTAGGCAACATTTGCGTTAATAAATTATGCAATCGAAAAAGGCAACAATAAAACTAACTTTAATATTACTAATATTTCTATTGGAGTTTGACGAAATAAAAATCGTATTTACCAATATTAACAGTAATAATGTATTCCATAAATGAAATTCCATATTCATAGATGTAATATTGTGAAAACAGGGATGAAAATTTCAGAAAACGATCTTAATCCAAAACAAACTCGCACCGAGACGACGCAACCATGGCAATTAGCCGTACGTTCATGGGTCATCCACTGATGTTCAATGTCCACATCTTGCATTTTCGATCAACACTGTAAAATATACATGATCTGACCACTGTCGTTGCGCTGCTGAATCACCACAGCGAAGGACGCGACCGATAAGCCCAGTATCGAAGAGTTCGCGCAAGGCAGACCTCTAGGCGAAGGAAACTTCTCCCGTATATTGGAAGTCACGCACATAGCGACAGGAGAAAAGTTTGCTCTGAAAGTGATTGAGAAACAGCGCATCAAACGGTTGCGTCTTCGCCACCAGAACATCTTCAACGAGATTAACATGGAGAAGGACGTGCTCAACCGTCTTCGCCACCCGAACATCATTCGCCTCTATCAGACTTTCCAAGATGATAATAATTTGTATTTCCTGCTGGAGCTGCTTGACGGTGGAGAGCTACTCAGCCACCTACTGCACGAAGGCCGGCAGCTCGGGCTGGACGAGGATCTCGCACGATTCTACTTGGCTGACGTCGCGAGCGCCGTCGAGTACATGCACGCGAACCAGATGCTACATCGTGACTTGAAGCCGGAAAACATGGTGGTCTGCAAGAATACAGGCGGCCACCTGAAACTCATTGACTTTGGTACGGCCAAGAACCTGGCTGACTCCAAGCTCAACGGACCGAATTTCGTCGGCACGCCAGAGTATATGCCCCCGGAGACAATTGACAACAAAGAACCTACCTATGCTAGTGACATGTGGGCATTCGGCTGCATTGTCTATCAGCTTTTGACAGGAGAGACGCCATTTAGTGGTGGGAGCGCGTACCTCACATTCCTTCGCGTTCAAGATGGCAGCTATTACTTGCCAGACTACCTATCTGACGACGCCAAGGACTTGATTAGCAAACTACTGCAGAAAGATCCCAAGAACCGACTAGGAGGCACGGAAGCCAATGCTATGAGTGCAGTCAAAGGTAAATCTAACACTAAAAATCCGAAGGATGCATTCTGACGCGCTGATGCCTGTGTAGCGCACCCGTTTTTCAAAGGCATTGACTTTGACAACCACATACAAGCACAACAGCCAGCTTCCCAGTTTTGTGGATCAGAGCTATTCCA
This sequence comes from Phytophthora nicotianae INRA-310, assembly GCF_000247585.1. Taxonomy (NCBI): domain Eukaryota; phylum Oomycota; class Peronosporomycetes; order Peronosporales; family Peronosporaceae; genus Phytophthora; species Phytophthora nicotianae. The sequence continues at coordinate 147,871 of NW_008649019.1, read as the reverse complement.
GCTAGTGAAAAGGCTTGCCGCTATGGAAAGGGCTCGTAATCTGCAGGACCCTCTGAGCTTCGAAGGTGACGTCTTGCAAGAGCAAATCAAGACACTTTCGTCACGAGATAGAAGCATACTGATGCATATTCTTCGTCGCAAGCAAATCGTGCATTTGCCAGGTAAGTGTATCTTACAGCCCTCATTTGGATTCAAATTACTAACCCAAATACAGGGCTATATCCTCGCTTCTTTAGCTCGGTTAGTCGTGGTCGGTGCTTGTACGCGCACAACCATGGATACATAGGATTTACCCATGACCTTCAAAACCAGTGGAGTGATAACTTTTCCTTCATGCAGGTTGGTGCACATATAACGATCTCGTTGGCCTAGTTGTCATTAACTTTGACATGCAAACGTGTGTGTTAGCTCTCTGGACCTAAGCTTGGACATGCCACTGCCTTGACTGAAGCAGATAACCGTGGAGGCTCTGCATGGGAAACGGAGTCTGCTGCATTCCTCGAGGCCGTTAAAGTTCTGAACGCCCGACAACCGGCATTTGTTGTGATTTGCGGAGACTTTATCAACGCTAAGCCACGTGATGAATTCTACGATGCCCAAGTTGTAGCTTTCCAGGAGCTACTCAATCAAATCAACCCGCAAATTCGCCTGGTATGTACGCCATTGCTGCTGGTGTTTCACTACTTAACTTACGGGGTATTTGTTAGGTTTTTGCTGCAGGTTCCGATGAATTTGGGAACAAAAACGAATTGACAAAGTATCAAGAACGTTTTGGTGACGCCCGATTCAGCTTTTGGTAGGTCGAACCACTGTATGCTGTAAACATTGTTGCTATTTATCACTAACTGATCATTTTAACATTTAGGTATGGAGGGATCAAGTGCATTGTCGTGAACACAGCGATACTTTGTCACGAAAAGTACTTCAAAGAAGAAGTGGCAGCACAGACAGGTTAGTGGATGTTGTCGTCTACAGTATACGAACTGCCTTTAGTGAGTTAGACTTGGTGTTTTGCAGAATGGATGAAAAAGGAATTGGAGAACGGAAAGCTATGTGCTCGCGGCACTGTAGTGATTTCAGGTCACTCGCTCCGTCCGACGATGCTAAGCACCAATACAGTTAACAATAATGATCGCGCAACATCGAATAGCGACATCCCAGAACAGGTTTGTACGATAGTCTCTTGAATCGTATGCAACGACCTAATGGTTCTTCTACTTCAACAGCTTCGAGTAGAATATTGGGATATGATCAAGAATGGGCAGTCGTGTCTTATGGTGAACGGGAACTCGACTACCGACAGCGTAACCAGCGTCGTGACGAAGGCATCCGAGCAAGATGCAGATGAATACAAGTGCGAGATCGTATCGTGCAAAGCACCATGGGGAGGTGCCCCCAGTGCCATCCATCACACTGAGGTGTCCCAGTCTGGAGTCGTCACGAAGGCGTTAAGTGTTGATCATTCAAACGCTAGCGTTAGTTCGAACGCAACAACTAAGCACAGATCGCTCGCCCCTGAGGAGGAAGGCCAAGAAACTGTTTTAGCTGCCGAGATGGTAACGATTAACGTCAACTCTGCACGCAAAGAGTAGTAGATGCAGACCACGACTGGCAGCAGTAAGTCATCCATGAACACAAAATGTTGATATTCTGGTTAACATCGTGTAGGGATTCAACATGGACGACTCTCGACTCACTTTGTGAGTTGTTTGAAATCATAAAAAGTTTTCTGCCGCTTGACTGCGCCAATCACCCCTGGCCCCCACTGTCAAACGTTTAATGCATGCTCTCCCTCACAGCAGACTGTCTTCTTCACCTTCGTAGTCCTGGTTCTCTTGATCATACTGACTCATACGAATGGACACACGACGGATCTGCGCAGCGCGGTTGGCGCGCTCATAGCGTTCACGGCTGCGCTGGTCGTTGCGTTTCTTCTGAACGACAACGCCCATCATCATGGCCACAAGCACCGCAACAAGAGCAAAGATGCCGAGTGCCTCCTCATACGACGGCGCATTGAACGCCACATTCGGCACGTTCTCACCCTCCGTTGTCACAATCTGCACCATATCCGACGCAACGTGCAGTCGCACATTTGCGCTTGTGAGCGTCGCACTGGGTTGGCCAGCGAAGAAGCTCTCCATCTTCTCATCCACCGCCTTGAGCAGCTGGAACGCCTCGGCATCCGCACCGAACCGCAGTGCAAGCGCCGCCATCTCCAAGCTCACAGCGCAGTTCGCAGCCTCATCTCTATCTGCCTGCTTAGTGATATCCAACGCGCCCGTCTCGACCTGCCTGGGTAATAGATTGACGTCGCCATCACTCTGCAAAGCGCTCAGCAGCTCCGTACACGCCCCCTGTTGCACTGTCAGCACGCTTTCGGGTGGTGCGTTCGAATCGTCAGCCGTCAAAGAGACTGCCAGCAGCTTGTCACCGTCAAGTGCTACCGCCGCTCGAGCCAGAGAGACGTTATTGAGGCCCTTGGCACTTAGCAGCCCCGTCAGTTGCTCGTGTACGCCACGCGCCACATCGAAGGCGTTCTGAACATCTGTGGCAGTAGATACCGCGCCTTTCACCGACAGATATAGCGCACAGCCGCCACCACTGGCAGCTTTGGATAGCTGCAAATTTCCTCGGAACAACACGCTCGTGGGGAACAGACTCGTCGTCAACGCGTCACTTGAGCTTGGCAGCTCCGTGATCGACCGGCATGTAGTATCGGTGGTGTACACGAGGTCTACAGCCACGTGAAGCGGCGATGTGGTGTCGGCTTCCGCTCGGAACATACTCAGCTCGTCTTGTTGGATAGTGGGGGATTGAAGTGACAGAGAGAATCAGAAACCAGCTGTGCGGTGATTGGTCCAAGGTGGTATCTTTTCCATCATCGTTTCATTGGTTGAAACAAGAAACTTCAACTCTGATATTCAGCCTATCAGACAACCAGGTCACCAGGAATGATCACCATTTCGCTGGACGCGGCGGCGGCTCATGTTGGTGAGAGCGTGCGTTTTATTGCGGCTGTGCAGCAGGTTGCAACGGGCAAGAGAGTGTTGGTGGGGCGCCAGCGCGTCCAGGCGTGTCATGTCTTGCACGTAGGCGACGCCAGTCGACAGTTTTTCAAGGTAACGTGCTGGGGTGAAGCCCCACCCACATTGATTCATTCGTTATCCACCGGGGACCCAGGTCTCATGCAACTATCAAGCGCCGACGCGGTACTTCGAATCGGGGACATTGCCCTCTTTTCATTTTGCTGTATTAAATCCTATCGGGGCAATGTGGAGGCGCAGTTCGTCCTGCGCAACGACGAATCCGCGATGTCTTCAACAGTCCAATTACTGTATCGGAAAGACCGGTACTTTTGTACGCAGGACGCCCCGTTAAAGGACTTGTATCCCATGATCGAGTGGTACAAGCAGCATTGTCGAGAGTTTATTGGAGACGAAGGAGCCACGCCTAACAGAAGAACAAACCGGTCCCCAATCAAGGACTTGAGAGAGAATATGGTCGCGTCGGTGCTCTGCAAGTTGCGACCTCCGAAAGATAATCCAGCTGGGACCTCTGAAGGTGGAGCCGCTGTTGCCTCGGAGCTGGATGGTGTGCTGCTATGCGAACTGATCATGTATGACTCTGCGAGGGATGTCATGACTGTGAACCTTTGGGATCAGCATGCTGATAAACGGTTCATTGCTCGATTACTGGAACACCGCGGTGCTATTGAAATCGATGGCATTGTAGTGAGTCTGCAGGCTCTATCCAACCGGTTGTTAGCGAATACTACGCCTCATACAGTGTTCCGTTTCGTGGAAGTAGACGACCCAGAGTCAATCGAATTGGAGAAGAAATTATCTGGTTCTGGGACACCGCTGCAGGCAGGCATCTCGCTGACGAAAATTAGTGGGCCAGTTGCATTTGCGACATTGGAAGAATTACAAGGATGCATGTTTGAAGGACAGGCTACCTTAGAGAATGTCCGCGTGGAACAAATATGCATGAATCGCCATTATGGACACGAGTCACGTGTCTTGCCGAGGTTCGCCCCTCAGTTAGCGGAGAGATACTGTAGCGGGTGTGATCAAGCTTTACCAGAACTTTCTACCCGAAATGATGCCGTTCAAAGTCGTTATGGAGTTTGTGCAAATAAATGCAAGACCCGTCGAGGTAGCACTGTTGCTGCCCCGTGTGGCTGGAGGTATCGCCGCTTTTCGATGGTTTTGCGAGACTCACGGAATGAACGACTGCAAGTCGAAGTGGAAAGTCAAGCGACGGTGGAAATGGTGGGAAATATTGAGGCTTATGTTTTAATGGAGTCCTACGACAAGGGAAATGCTTCGGCGAGTTGTCAGTTTGACGCGGCGTCTGCGGTAGCTTCGCTACTCAATGCCCTCGTGGAAGATGCCAGCCAGAAGTTTGAAGCTCAAATTCTGTGTTCTATAGTGACAACTCGCGATAGTGCTAGCCAACCTGGTGACAGCTATCAAGACTCGAGTCGTGACGAAGATCGCACAGCCAGACGGCTATTTCGCCTAAGGTCTCTCGCTTCAAGTGATTCATTTACGATTTAGTACTGGCTGCTAGTTGTGAATGCACGTCCAAGAGTACCATGTCCTTGTGGTAACGTTTTGTTGGGACGACCAGAGACAGCACCAACCCGAGGCTGCAAGACGTTGCTGCTGCTCTTGAGGTAGCAGACCGGCTGACCTGGGTTGTTGTTGATATACGTGTATGCCGTGCATCCTTCGGTGTCAGCACACTCGTCACAGCATAGCGAGGGTTGAGTCACGCACACTGTTGTGATGTCGTTGCCGTAGTAGTCGACGTTGGTCTCGTGGTGTGAGCACTGGGATGGCGGCGTGATGCACTGATAGCAGTCCGCGCTCCTGATATGGTCTCATTTGCGTTAATATCTTTGCTGGTAGGTGAGCTCTCTTTGAAAGTATCAACACGACGTTGACATCCACAGCGATCATATCATGATAGTTTTTTTTCGCATTTGCAAGAAAAAAAATGGGTTATTGGATTGTATTGTAAATTCCATCCAGGCTACCAGGATTATGCATGACTGTGTTGTACACTTCAAATGTCGATCAGTGTTGGAGTCCGGTCTTACTTCAGCTTTAGATTGCCGAGAGTACCTAGACGCGAGGGCTGTCACCTTGCAGGCGGCGCTTCGGAGTGTGGTCTTGGTCACTTGTGTAGCTGTCGAGCACAGCAGACATGGCGCCAACAACTTTCCTCGGCTGCCCCATTCCCGCCTTGAGGAAGCAAGCAGTCGTGCCCTGATACTCGTTGATGAAAGTGTACGCCAAACATCCGCTAGTTGACAAGCACGTGGCGCAACAGTCACCCGGCTGCAGGCCGTACACCGTCTTGATGTCACCTCCGTAAAAATCGTAGCCCGTGAATTGGCGAGAACATTGCGAAGGAAGAGATAGGCATTGGTAATAGTTGGGCGCCCACGGCATACAGTAGCTCCCGTCCGGGCAACATTCAGGGTTGGAGGCGTCGCCACATTTGCCGAGATTTGTGTTGGGGCATGCGGCGTCAGAGTGTCCGACAAACACAGCGATTGTGGCAGCAACAACAGCGAGCATGCGCATCATTGTGACAATAGGTGCTGGTCAGATACCGCGCTTGGGCTGTGGATTGGAGGAAAAACCACGAGTGAGCCTTATGCGCCACAGCGCAAATGGAGCATCCAGGGAGAGCTGGTACCGTGTGTCCCTTTGCTATAAAAGATAGGAGGCTAGTTTGCTCGATAATCCGGCTCCTTACATCGAAATATAGAGGTGAATCGGGTACGTGCGAGGCACAATGCCATTCAAAGCCAACAAATGGCGTGCATATGCCACCGACAAAGATTCTACTGCTCCAGTTGTTTCACCGAACTCTACAGCAAAGGTTGCTGTGCTTGCAAGTCTGTCAGTAAATGGCATTTGGGCAAGAAGACTCTTTCATGTGGGTGTTTGCTCAGGTTGAGGTGGATCCAGGTGGTTGTTTTGCTTTGCAAGATGCTTTCGTTGTCTAGGATTCTTATGCTGCTTTCTACTGCAGGAAATAATGATAATACGGCGATTCTGAGCCCTGCTCAACGTGACCTCCTCTCTAGAACAGCACGTGGTTTTATCTGGCAAGAAATCTTCTTCATATACGAATACTTTGAAGTAGAACGAGGCAATCATTCGCCATTTTCCTGCGTAAGCGCCTCGATCATGGCCCTGGTTTGGTTAGCTTGAGCATCCATGGCAATCCACCACTTCAGCGAAATCGGCTTAACTGTAGTGTGGTCTGATCGTTAGTAGTAGCTGTCGACAGGAGACACATTCTGCAGCGACAACGCAGCGATACATTATTCTAGGTAAGCTAAGAATGTTGTCACTAGTATCGGTTGAAGAGAAGCTTAGCGCTACAACTAATGAAAGTGAACGGTTGAGCCACCGCAACGGCAAGCCCCTAGCTGTCGAGGCAATACCTATTGATCTCCGAAATCATTCACTTTTATAATGCTCGCATCGCAAACGCCTGATACCAAGAGGTAAAAGCCTGTTCAGCAAATAACGTGTCTGCCTCTGGGCTCAGACTCCTTGCAAAATCGCGATGTGAACTCTTTCCCATGGACATCGTTGACAAGGAGTGCATGTAGTTCTGGCGGGCAAACAGACAAGGACCGCATGCACTGTAGTTCTGACGGGCAAACAGACGGGTGGTTCGCTTTTTGAGAAACTGGCAGCGTCTTCCAATGCATTGTTACCTGTCATGGGCTGGCAGTCAACGGTTGACGAGCCAATTGCCCCGTCTAAGGGATTGCGGCAGCCGCAGCCAATGCGTTCACCGTGCTTAATTTTTCAGCACAATGAACTTCGTCACGAAGTTCCTTATTATTGACTCAGGGTTCCTCAGGAATCCAGCGCCACAAAGGATCTGAGTTAGGTCCGTTGTCTTGTCACCTGAGCCGAGTCACTCTTGGTTCGACTTTCGACACCGGAATACGCAACGATGCATTTCAATTTTTCGGAGACTCAACAGCGGAACCCACTGCATCCATTTCACTGTTATTGGATACAGACAGCAAAATGGAGCAGCCGCCTGAAGTTCACGATGATGGTCAATACTCGTAGCCGAAGATCTTCTCAATCGCCCACTTCCTGTTTTGCCTCCGACGCATCAGATCAAGTTCCTCCTTACTCCACCCTAGAGTTTCTCAAGACAATGATTGCTCGCATTACCGTAGCCTTCGCTGGTCTCGTAGCTGTCGTCTCCGGTGCCTGCTCGACTCCCTCATTCGGCAACTGTGGCTCTGATGCTGCCGGCGTGAGCTGCTGCCAGAGCACGCAGTACTGCCAACCTTGGAACGCCAACTACTACCAGTGCCTCGATCTCCCTGCTAAATGCGCTCAGCAGTTCCCGAACGTCGACTTCAATGGAGACGACATCCAGACCATCTACGGCATTCAGCCCGGAGAATGCTGCACGCGCTGCAGCGAGACTGCTGGTTGCAAGGCCTACACCTTCGTGAACAGCAATCCGGGCCAACCGGCGTGCTACCTGAAGAGCGGCACTGGTACAAGGACGCCCTCGGTTGGAGCAGTCTCGGGCATCTTGACGGGAACGTCAACAACCCCGACGCCGACCCCAACAATGACGCCAACGCCAACGCCGACGACATCATCGCCAACCTGCACCACGGCACCGTATGGCTCCTGTGGCTCCAGTAACGGAGCTACGTGCTGCCCGAGCGGCTACTACTGCCAACCATGGAACGACAGTTTTTACCAGTGCATCCAGCCGCCAGCGAAATGCTCGAAACAACTCACCGACAAGGACTACTACGGCAACGACATTAAGACCGTCTACGTGAGCCTCCCGTCGCTTTGCTGTGATGCCTGTGCTAGCACGGCAGGATGCAAGGCGTACACGTACATCAACAACAACCCCGGTCAGCCTGTGTGCTACTTGAAGAGCGCTGCGGGAACTGCCACCACCAAGATCGGTGCTGTGTCGGGGACTCTCAACTAAGTTGAGACAGAAAGCAAACAGCTTGTAGTTTCCAATCTAACGCAAGCTCACGGTTGCCTCGTAGTGTTAATTTCTTTTTTTCGATTGAAAAAGCAACCAGCTCGAATACACGCAGTTCATTTTGCCAATAACATAGTATGCTATTATCGTTTCCGACCTTCCGTCAAAAAAAAAAAAAAAAAAAAGCGGTAGGGAGTTCACAACACTACTCTTTTGTCCTGTGCCCACTCCGCATACACAAGCTATGACCTACACCACGGTTTCAGAAGAGTACATTCGCCTCGTAACACTATGGTCTCTTAAGAAAAAACATACGCAAAGTTGTTTGATAATGCTAGTATGAAACAGCTAAGTAAAGTGCTCCAAGGTGATATCCACGCGAAACGGAGTCGTCAACGTTGTTTCCCTTGGGAATCTCGGCAATAAGCTGGCACTGCACGACCACAAGGCTCGACTCTTCAAACGACCCGATTTGCTTCCATAGCTTTGTCAGCCCAGAGGATGAATCGGTCTGCACCATTTCAGGGAGCTGGAGATCATCACACGATAGTCTTAGCTCGTGTTCGCGAGACTTCTCTGCACCTGAAAACGATACGTGCGCTGTCGCTGAAGTATGACTCTGGATAAGGCCTGCGTTCTGTGTCTTCTCGCCCCTGCGCAAGCGATAGCGATAGTACCGCTGTGTTCTACTTTCCACGGTCTTACGGCTCTCCTGATCTACAGCAAACTCGAATTCCACAATGTCAGCTTCATTATGTGCCGGTTCCTCATTGTTATCCAGCTCCACAATCAACGCTTTCTTGCCTGCAATAGGCTTCTGGTGCGTTGAGTTGAAGAACTCCAGTTTAACGCGAGTAGGCATAGGATTCACCGAATCACTTTCATTGTCATTGTTGTCTCCAGCCTTCTCGTCTTCATTTTTAGCTGCTGGACTTCCACCTTCAAGAAGTTCTTCAACTCCTTCCATTTGGTACAACTCGGCTAACGCCTTGAGGTCCTCACCTCGACAGAAGTTCACACTGAGCTCATCGAATTCACGCGCGAGTTCCTGGTATCTTGAGCGGAACGTTCGCAAAATACTGTCTCGTAAATAAGGCACCGCCTCCATGACCAAACCGTTCTTGCCCAGTACAGACGCACTACCCACCTGTACAATGGCTAGCTCATCCAAATACCGTTGAACGTCTGCGAGAAGAGGAAGTTGATCCACCAGTAGCTCATTCAAATACTTGCGGACGCGTAAAAGCTGATCTTTCCGATACTGCGTCACTTCATAGTGTTCACGAGCCGACTTGGTGCATAGCAAATAGTAGATAGCCAACCAAACTTGTGCTTCGGTTGTCGTGAGTGCGAGGAGATCACTTGGCTCGACAATTACCCATTTCTGGTCGACAAACTTCTTCCATTTGACTTCAGTTCTTGGTCTCTGGTCCTCGCTGTCCTTCGTTTGTGCCTTGACAACAGTCTTGTGTGTCCACGGAGGATTCTCAACAAGCGCCACGAGTGTGAGAAGAGCGTCGTGCTTGTCCAAAAGACGAGATACGACACTCAATGGGAGCACATGCAGTCTCTCGGCTATATAGCGTAGTATAGTGACAGTCTGGACAGCAACGCGAAACTCAATCTCCATACGTTGGCGTTGTAGCTCTTCGCGAGGACTTTGAGCTTTCATCATCTGCACCAGTTCTGGTCCAGTTTTGTGGAAGCTCGTAGCCTCTGCAATACGTTCACGAGGAAGACCGACCAGCCACGAAAGCTTTCGCACGCAGTAGTCGACGAGTTCGACTAGGAGATCATCAGTCAGACTCTCTACGATGTGCTCGTGGAAGAATGCGACCTCAAGAAGATTTGTTAAGGCCGCTTCGTGATAGATAACGAAGTACAATCTCAAGGACGCAGCGTCCTTATCCTGACACCGAAGCAGTGGCAAAACGTTCGCCTTCCAAAGCTCCAGCGAGAGCAAATTGCTGATTACGGTTGGGAGCTTGTCGAATGTCAGCAAACTCTCTACTACGAAATTGTCTTGCTTGCGTTGCGCAGACTGATGCGCTTGTAGGTTTAACTTTTCCACGGCTTGATGGTGCTCGAGCCATTGAGTGGATCGCCCAATCTGCTCGAGTGATTGACCTACCAAGCGTTCCACGATCTGCTCCGCCTCAGTTGGGAGCACTAAATACTGCGCTCCGAATACGTCACTAGAGCAATAAAGGTTAATATTTTAACGACAAGGATCGTAAAAACTGACGCACCTCATTGTTAGTTGATAAACTCCTGCTTCGAAAACTTGGACGCGACTCAAATCGAGATATGAATGCGTCGGTTCATGTGGATTTCTGGAAATCCGCTGCTTGACAAGAGTCGCCTCTTAGCTACTATTTTTCCCCTGCTGATTTGGAAAAGGGCACTTAAATAAATGTTTGTGTTGTCAATACTACGACGATGTTTGTCTTTCACTAACTACTATCACCGTGGCAAACTCTTTTCCAATCAAGTGGCTAGCGACGACAACGGAATCTAAATGGAAGTGTAGCTGGAGAGCATTTACACAACTAATAAAGGCACTTCATCAATTATTTCTTCACGTTTCTACAGTGCTCCAAGCCTAAAGCGACGCACCCTGGTATCCTTTAATTATTTTCTATTCAGCATTTTGAAGGTGGAAACGCTGCCTTGACAGCTTTCGAGTTTAAGAACTGTAGAGCTCGCTCGACTGCCTGTTCACCACTCTTTTGTGAAGCCTCACTGCCGCCTGTGCAACCTTCAAACGACGTGATGCACTGCAGGAGTTTGCGTTGGAGTTGCTCCACGTTCACGGCTCGAGGACAAAGAGAGATATTTGTGCTCTTTTGTTGACGAGCGACGTCGTACAAGTGGACGAGTTGATGCTCCACTATACCCAAACTCATCAACTGCATGTACTCAAATGCAGGGAGGAAGAAGATACTGGTGAGCAACGTACGTCGGTGGTTTGTACGTGCTTTCCCTTCAGTCACAAGCCGCTGTAATTGCTCAACACGGGAGCGGAACGCCTGAAGTGATCGCTGGCAACACGTGATGATCTCCATCATACACGAAGCCACACTGAGTCCGTCTTGATCGCTCAATGCGAGCAGGTTCCGTTCCATTGATCTCTCCAGGAGACTCATAGAGCTGCGACCTGATGAGTTTTTTCCGTCCATTAGCGCGAGGAAGACACTGCTTCGACTCTCCGTTGCATTTGAGCGGTGATTCGACTTGAAATCACTACAGATTCGATCTGCAACGTCGCGCAATTGACGACCGAGTTGCCTGATCAGTTGCGCAAAGGTTTTCTTCTTTGTAAGAGTACTTGCTTCAGGCGTAGCAGTCCAATCTAAAGCTGTAAGAAACCCCACGACTCGGTCGGTTTTCTCCACTAACGTAAATTTGACGCCGTCACGGGTTTGGATCGTATCAAAAACAACTCGAGTGAGGCTTGAAATTTTTGTAGTTTCGGCTCCATGATTGTGGACATCTTCCAGGTGATAGGTTGTCCAAAGTGAACGAAAAGCAGCAAACTCCGCTGTCACGCAGTGGACCGCACTCAGAGCTCGATGCAAGCGGTAGAATGGGTGAAATGAGCTTGAAGTGGTGGTTGTAAAGGACTGTAAACACTGACGGACGGGAGCAGAGGTTGAAAACTTGGCAGCTTCATGCGCAATGTCTTGTCCTCGACTGGTCTCGCAGAGTAGAACGAGTGCTTCTAATAGCAGTCGAGTTGCTACTGAGATTGTAGTAGTACCTCGACTATCGAGAAAACTCGACAAGTTTGCTTCTCCGTGGCAGAGTTTAGCACGAAGGTTCGGTCCGTTCGACATCATAAACAGATCCAGAAGCACCGCTAACGAAGCGAAAGGCAGTTTTTCATACAGAGCATTCGCCACTGACCCTGCAACATCAGTCTCTTCACTAGAGCTTCCTTCTTTGTCAGTATCCCGAAGCACAGCAGGATGTAGCAACACCTGGTGTTTATCCTTTTGACCGAATCCATCCAACGTGGAATAATACGCGTCAATCTGAGCTAAGCCGTAAGCACTCGACAATCCTGCACGTTCCTGGTTCACACGAAGAAACTCAAGCCGAAGAGCATGCTCGAGTACTGGAAGCACTGCAAATAGGAACCAAAGCTCGTCTCCTTTTACCACCAACATCTCAATGGCTCGTCGTAGTAGATTCGACCTTCCTAATGGAATAAATGGTGATGTCGACCATTTACGTATCACTTCATCTCGCACATAAGGAGCTTCCTGGCGAAGCACAGTGGTAAGATCCTGATGAATCTCACCATTTTCTCCATAAATCATAGTAAATCTAGAATCAAAACTATCGATTCGAACGAGTTCCGTCTTCTCAACTATTCCCCCACTCGACAGTTTACCAAAATGCTTCGGCAGCGCCATGATGAGCAGCAGTGTGAGGCATCCAAAGCACTTCGGGAGCTCAAAAGGAGCCAGAAACCCATGCCAAGCCAAGTTACGTAGATTTAGCCCTGATGGCAGAAATAAAATCTTCAGCAAACGTGACAAACCTTCCGGTAGTGTGGCAACCAGTATGTCTGAATGCAACAAGTCTCTCAGAATCATATTTTTCTTCCGAGAAGTGACCAATCCACTCGACGTTGATCTTTCATCGTGTAAATCATACAACGTCTTTTCCAAGACCGTGACACCCACTACAAAAGCCAAGAAATACTCTCCACCGCGTAGCATCGCCTCTATCTGTTCCAATGAACCTGAATGAGCCAAACCACGAGCTGCTAACCGATTGCGACTTTCCCCGTCAAAATTTATAGCTTCACTAACAAATTGTTCAGCTTCCATTGCTAATGCCCATGTCGTCTCAATTGCGTTGGCGATATCGTTGGCAGCTTTAGCGTTGGCTTCGACACAGCTGAGCCACGAATTCCAGTCTAAAGTCACGATTCCGTCGGCGTCCACGCGAAATTTCGGTAAACTCGATTGCAGCAATGAACGGGTCGAGCTAGACAATCTCCAGTATGAGTTAAACGCGTCGTTCACTGCAGAAGACAGCGACGGTCGGTACATGGGCGGTGGGGTTGAGATTGGCTTCATATGAGCGAATCGCCTGTGAAGTAACGAACAGAAGTAACAAAATATATTACATGTGTAAGAAAAAACATTTACCATAAGCTGCAAGTCTGGTATACTAGTGCCATAGAGCTGTAATTATCCTCTAGGAGTCCGTGGAGAATAATGTGTTCGCTCTTCATCCATCGTGCACCCTTCCTGTCGATTAAGATGTAGCCATTTTATCATTTCCATCGCATTCCTTGCAGCGATGTCCATCGCCCGTTTAACAAGCGTTGCCTCGAAACGACAGAAATACTCGGAACGCCGTTTTCCAGAGGCGTCTGGTAGAGCTATTTCACTTGAAGAGGTCCTTCTTGTTCACGACAGCAATTATGGATGAAGAAGAGCAGCTTGCGTTCTTCTTGGAATGGGATGACCCGCAGTCGGGTCTGAAGAAGGGCTACATCATGCACTACCACGGAGACAACACCGTCGAACTCGTACGCCCATTTTGTTTGTTTTTCGTGATATGATGTAGCTGGTTGGGAAATATCGTAAAGATAATTGGCGCATTGTGATGTTGAATTATGTAGGTGGAACGAAAGACGAGAAAGGTCTTCTTAAAGCGTATCCCGATCCCCACAGTCACTTTTGACGATCTCTACGTTGGGAGCTCTATCACCGTGTAAGCCGCAAACAAAACTGAGAACTGAGCTAACGCAAGAAACTAATCTTGTCATGATGTAGGTATTCTCGACAGCTCACGATCATAGAGCCTGCCAACGAATTCACACGGAAGATACTTCAGCAGCGAGAAGACAAAGCCGTTTTTGTCATTACACCAAACGGGTATTCTCAAATGGGACGTATTATCCAGCTCATCGAACAGAGCGGTTTATCTGTGCGCGATATCCGAATGGTGTATCTACAAACGTCTCATTTAGTAATGCTCCAAACATTGGAGGCGATCACCGACAATAACCAACACGGATCACTGCTTAGCGATGTGTCCGTGCTGGTGGAAGTCCGACTTCCAAAATCGACGGCGATCGACGATGCAAAAATGAAACTGGAGTCTATAGACACTGTGCTGACCATCAGAACTGGGCTGGAAGCCTTCAGCGGGAGGGATGTCTTTCCTACGACAGCTGTGCTAGATAACTGCACTCTGTGTCTCATTCGTCCACGAATTGTCCGTGAAGCTTGTGTGGGCGAGATACTTGATGTTATCGTTACAGCAGGCTTCGAAGTATCAGCTTTAAAGCTCGTGCACTTCCAGATGAACGAAGCCGATGAACTTTTTCAGATTTACAAGGGTGTTGTTCGTCAGTATCATGTAAGTATCCCAACTTTTGCGATTTTTAAGGGTTGCAACTGACTAATTTCATCCGACAGGAGATGCTCAAGTACATGTGCTCGTCGCCATGTCTAGCGCTCGAAGTTCGTGGTGAAGACGTGGTGCGTCGATTTCGCGAGTTTTGCGGTCCATTTGACGTTCAAGTCGCGAAAGCTTTACGACCTGACAGTCTTCGCGCCAAGTTTGGCCGCTCCACAATTTACAACGCACTCCACTGCACCGACTGCCCAGAGGACGGAGTTCTCGAATGCCAATTCGTCTTTAGATCGCTTTCATCGTAATGACAACCACCAAAACCAACATGAAGAAATGAAGACGGATTTGAAAAAAAAATCAATCGATTTGTCTTTGACTTCTCAATGGGTTTAACCACAGCCCGACTCCGTAGACTGGTACGCGAACTCGACAACCTTGCCATCCTTCGTACGACGGAAGCGAGTTTCAACGGGATCGAAGCCCTGTTCCTTCGAGTCGTACAGTGCCCAGTACGGCGTAGGAGCCGTGTAATCATCAGCAGTGAACGGCGTGCCATCCTCGTAGTACGTAGCAATGAGTTCGTGGAAGCGCTCGTAGTCAATCCACGTGTGCCACACACCGTCGCGGCAGAATTTCTTCTTGGCAATCAGCACACAGTTGGAGTGGGCGTGCTCGGACGCCAGAGCGTAGTCACCACTCACCCGGTCGCACAAAGCCGAGCAGAAGCCGCGTACTTCCTCATGCCACGGCACGTTCTTCATAGTCAAATCGGAACCATCCGACTTTCCACAATACGTCACAGCCTTGACTTCGATGAAGTCGGGCTGGCCGATGTTGATGAGTTCCGCGTAGTTGTCCAGTTCCTCCATGTTGTAGGATTTGACCAGCGTCAAGCGATACACAGTACGCTGTCCCTTGTGCTTGAGCTCTTTCAAACAAGCGAGGAAACGCTCCCAGAAGTCCTTAAACAGCGGGCGATCGACAGCACGCAGCGACTCCTTGGTAGCGGCATCAACACTGACATATAGCTGCGTGATCGGGTCCAGCGCAGCAATCTTCTCGGGGAACTGAGCGTTGGTAACTAGGAAGGACGAGATGTGGCGGTTGTGGAGCTGCTTGCAGAATTCGTTGATCTGCGGGTACATGATAGCCTCACCAACAAGGGACAACGCGCAGTGACGCACGGTGAAAGCCTCATCCCATCGAGCAGGGATCAATCCAGGCAGTCCCTTGAGTTCCTTGATCATGTTCTGATGGCGTTCAATCGATCCCTTGACAAGAGTCTCAGCGTCGTCTGTCTTCCAGCGCCACACACGACCCACTGGATTTTTGTGGTGACGCCAGCAGAATACACACTTGTTGGCACATGCTAGGCTGGGTGTCGTCTCCATGCACTGGTAGCTCGTAATTCCGTAGAACGCATGCTTGTAGCAACCTCCACGTCCACGAAGTTGGTGCTTCGTCCATCGACAGAGCTTCACAGCACTGTGGGTGCCGATAATCTTGTAGCCTTCCTTGGTAAGCGCCTTACGTTGCATCGGTGTAACCATCTCGCGGGACTTGCTCGCTGCTTCCGACTCTTTCATCGACTTTCCGATATCCTCTACATCCACCATACCGCTGTCATCGTTGGCGTTTTGTTTGCTCTGCTCTTCGTCATCGGAGAAATCATCCACCAAGAACTGTTCATTCATCAGATCTTCTTCATTCAGCTCCACAGTCTCTCCATTCGCTTCTGCCTTCTTAGCTCTCTTCTGACGACGGAACTCCTTCTGTGACAGCCACTTCTTCCCAGCCTTATTAGCCTTCACAGGGCTGCTATTCTTCTTCAGTGCAGCCACGGCCTTCTCGGAGCTGTGCTCGCACATTGCAGCCACGAGGTTGTCCATCCAGACATCGAACTGCTTGAATTGGTCCACATTATCGTCGCCCAGACCCAGAGACACAAGGGACGGGGAGCCTAGATCTGACAGATCGCGGTCCAGGTTCTTGGCTGCTGTGCCGTAGTCCTCGTCGTACTCTGCGTTTCCCAGTCCAAAGACGGCGTGCTGCACGCCGTTGAGCCAACTTTTAGACACACGGAAGTCTTGCGTCATGTCTGTAATCCAATTGCAGAACATCTTGGCGTCCTCGGGTGGCTGGCCATGCGTCCAAGTGGACAGAATAGCCACCACAATGGCCTCTTGCTCGAGATTGTCCTGGTCGTAGTCCTTCATGTTCACGACACTCGTCTGGAAATGGAAACCCGAGATGTTGAGCGCGAACAAAGTTTTCTCCAGTGTCTCGGCCATCGTCTTGGATGCACCCGTTTGCGTGCCGTACAGAATGCGCACAGTCATGGGCTTAGGCTCGGAATTGGTATAGCCATTCTGCTGCGGCTTCTTCTTGGCCTTGCGCTTAGGTGACGTACTAGCCACCTCACTGCTGCGAAGAGCGCGAGGATGCGTCTGCAGATAGAGCAGCACTCCTACCGCAACGAGCAGCAGGCTAGCGCCGGCACTAGTAGAAGGCGACAGCATTTTCCGGCGGCTCTTGATGAAGTGAGCTGCTCACCACCCGAACAGTTTAACAGAATCAGATCTGATCGAGACATAATTGTCTTCTGATTCTGCCTCGAAATGGTCTGCGACTAAATTGTAAATGTATTTTGGTCTGCAATTCAATTTCGAATTGTGATCCGCCGCCTGTGGCTGTGCTGGTCTCTTCGCCCCCTTTGCCACACAACCGTCTAACAAGCGCTTCGGATCCTCTTAACTTCAGAGACTACAGAGACAATGGCCAGCAAGGGAACGTCGTTGTGGCGCATGGCGGGTGTGTCGTACCTGCAGTACGTGAACAAGTCGGCGGGTGTGCTTCGTGCTGCCCTCAAGGAGCCTGTCAAGAGCACCGTCGAGGCCCGTTCCAAGGTTGAGTTCGCTGGCTTCAAGTGGGCCAACGGCGACCGTGGCGAGCGCGTGGACATCGACTCGATCAAGACGATCGCTGAGGCATTCAAGAAGGCGTAAGATGCTGCTGTCTATAGCAGTTGAGAACGTTAGCTTCAAGATTTCCAAGAAAAACAGAGCGTCAATGGAGTGAGAAGATGAAGGGGGCGGGCTACCTCTATGTGTCTCTTAGTGGATCAATGGTGAAGTTTTCATCCTTCTCTTCTTGCTTCTTGACAGATAACTAAATGCTTTGAAAGGCTCTTGTAGCCCGATATGTTTCGGACGCCCCCATGGTCGTTGTTTCTTCATTAAATGGATGTGTATTTAGATTAACTTAGGCAATATGCATGGATGAGATGCAGACAGTGGCGAGACACGAGCGAATCTGCTGAAACGACACAACAAATGGCACGGATAGTCTGCAACGTCGACGAGTTAATGAAGATAAGCGTCTCCGTCCATCACGCGGAGATAAGACGCACGCGCATACTTGTGGCGTCTGTACGAGTCCTTGGCGTACTGGTATCCTAGCACTGGCGGCAGCACTACAACAGCAAGTCCTGCTCCGGCAACAGCCACGACTGCTGCTACCCCTACGATCGCTGTCTTGGTGACGACACGCATTGGCGCCCAACAGCCGTATTTGCGGCTCTTGGAGCGCAGGAAACTCAGCGGTAGACACAGTGTTTCATCGTGGTTATCCCAAGAGCACAGACACGACCAGCAAAACTCCTGGTCGCACTGGAAGCACTTCATGTGCGAGCATCCGCCTTGCTTTTCGATGACAGCTTTACAGCTTGGGCACGCTCGCACATTGTGCCGCTTCTTCCAGTGTCCAAAGCGCCTCTCCACACGACGACACGTCGGGATTTTGTGGAAGTCTCCGCCACAACGCATACACGACTCGTGCTTGCATGCCTGGCATTTGACTCTACGTACAGTGGAATTGAGCGGCTCATCCAAGACGGCGCAGCAACCAGCACGCGGGCAGAAACGGATACCGACCTTCTGGTTCTTGAGGAACTTTTTGTACTTGGTGAACGTATCAGGCGACACCAAGGCTTCAATGAGCTCCTCAGATAGCGGACGTGTACACTGTGGTGCTGGACAGACCATCTTCTTCTGCGAGACTTCGCCTTCCAGCACTTTGTACTCGATGTACCAACGTGTGCAACTGGCGCAAAAAGATCCACAGCATGAAATACACACGTGCGCTTGAAGAGCGTCCAGCTTGTCAAAACAGATCTGGCATTCGCGTCGTCGTGTTATGTCAATGCTGTCGCTTGAATCCAAGACTGCGATGTTGCCGCCAGTAATAGTGGCAGGAGCGGACAAACTCATTATCGGGGCGTCCGCTCGCGGCTGTTCGTCGGAGTCGGGGCCTCCTCCGAGTAACGCACTGCTGGAGATACTTGCTCGAAGTAAGGAGGACGCGGCGGAGAAGGCTGCCACTCGAGCGTTGAGTTCGTCTAACTGAGCGGCGTCGGCTGTGCCTCCTTCTGCTTGAGCAAGGGCTCGAGCAAGTTGCTCTTCTGATTCTTCCAGGAGTCGGCGTAGTGAGGCCGTCGATGATTCTGAAGACGAGAAGGACGAAGCGGAAGAGGATGCTGGGCGACGGCTCGAACGAGAGTGAGATGATGGGCGCTGCTGCTCCTGGTAGAGCTCGGCCATGGCGCTCTCGTGCAGAAGTCGGATGGGGCGCGGACTGGGAAGCGACGGCTTGGGCTGTTCGTCGTCGAGCTTGGAGAGACTCGAGCGCTCCGCCTTAAGGCGGCGCAGGTGAGTCTTGCCGCAGAAAGTTCGACGGCGCATCGCGATCTCCATGGTCGAGTCTCTTGCGGCTGATGGACGGCGGAAGAGCAAATGCCGCGCTACCGGAGAGAGTCTAATCTGAGCTCAGTACACTTGACTGTAGGCAAGTAAGTTGCCGCACACTTGACCTGAGTTTTCTCCACGAGTGAGACGTTCCATAGATACATCTCTCACTTTCTGTTTTTGGACGTGACGTTTCAACTGTCCGTATCCAAATAGTCTTGGAAAATGTATTCAATCTTCAACCTGTAAGGATGAAATTTTGCGGAAAACTGCACTAGACACTTTTTTGCGATGTTGTTTTGTGAAACGGTGAAGTCCGTCATCTAAGCTACGCTGAGGTCTGTGGCAATGCGGAGCTCTCCGGTTCCACAGCTGCGGGCTCCAATGCGACGGTAGAGAGTTCCATAGTTGACGAGTCTGCGGAGGCGCGGCGCCGAAGCAGCAGCAATTTCACGGGCGGGTTTGTTGGCGCTGAGTCCGACTTCTTTTGTTGCAATTTCTTTGAAGGGCTCTGTCGGACTATTACGCGCGCAGTGGGCGCCATCTAGCAAAAACAAAACACTAGTCAGATTCCGTTCAATGCATTGCTCACCGCTGTATGGACGTACTGGGGAAAGCGGTGCGGTCACGCTGCCACTACGAGAGATGCGGCTTCTTGAAGGCGACAGCAAGGTCTGCTCGCCGTCGGCATCACTCGCATTTCGCGCCCTATACTCGCAGAAACGAAAAGAAGGAAGATGCAATACCCCTGCGGGTTGATCAGTCCGAACTCGTACTTGGCAGTCAGGAAGGAGCAGAACGTACTTTTCAGCCTTCATCGCCTGGACCTCTCGCTTCTTTTTATCGTTCTGTATGCAGTTCAGACAAGAGTCAGAAAAATACCAGGTCGCCAATGTCAAATGCTTCTGATGCGTCAAGCTCGCCTTTTCCACCATCTCTTCGAAGCTCGAGCTGGTGCCATACACCTCCGGTCCGAAGAGCGCTTCTAACACCAACGCAGCACCACGGCGATGATATATCGATACACCGTCAACACGCGTCTCCGTCCCCATTTCATCAACTGCTGAACGCAAACTGAACCCCAGGCCGAGACCTAAAATACTAGGCCGCTTGCCTTTAAAAGGGCCAAGCAACTGCAATCGAGCCTTATTATCGAGCTTGACGACACCGTTGTCTTGGTGGAAAACGAGCGGATTGCCCGCTTCATCCGAACCAGGAAGCATATTGGTCTTGTAGCCGGCACCCCAGACAATTGCTCCTGCTGTGGCGTATGCTTTGTCAGTGAGTGCTTGAGAGCCCTGCTGATTCACTTGGAATAGCCTGACACGCACCTCGCGCCCTGATTTCACGCTCTTGAAAAGCCTTTTGGCGTCTTCCCGCAGCCCCGTGAAGGTATTCACACAACCGGATCGATCAACTCGACTCGCATCGACACCGTCCACCTCAGCTTCCTTCTTGGAGCCATAATAACATCGAACTGGAGATCGATGCAGGATCATGATGTCCTTGGGATTAAAAATCGACTTCGGCGATGACGTATCGTTTGCTCCCGCTAGTGATGTGCGCTTTACCTTTGCAATAGTGGAAGTAGCAGTCTCACATTTCTTAATGGTGAGGGGGGAAACAGGCGCCGCGGCTGTCACAGGTGCTCCAATGCTGGCAAGTTGCGGTGTGGCGAAAGGAGTCTCGCTATCCTTATTGTTCTTTTGCGGGTCCGATAGAGATTGCGTCTTTGGGCTTCCTGGAATTTGTGAGACTTTCCTCGTAGCAGTTGCTTTTGGATCCATAAATTTGTTTAACAAGAGCCACGCCACCGAAAATGAGCTGTGAGACCCACCGACAATGCAGACTTTCCGCTCGCCTGTAGGCAGTGCGAGGAGGTGCTCTTTGAGTTTTGCAAACCCGTCCTCCCGCAGACAGGAATCGGAGGCAAATAGCTTGGAGTGATAGGCAGGGTTGTCTAGGGAAGGCAGCTCTTGTGTGCCTCCCATTGCCAATATAAGGTGCTCTGTGTGAAGTATTACGGTATCACCACTGCCATTAGTCCTTTGAGCCTTCACACGAATAAGGCCATTCTCCAGAGCTTCGTACTTGACTGCTGCCGTATGCAACAGAACTTTGCTGGTATCAGAAGCTTTGTCAGAGATTTCTTCGATCAGACACGCTCCAACACGACGCAAAAAGCGGCCAATTTCCGTGAGATTCCCGGGCGCAGCACCAATTTCTTCCAAGCGCTTGGCACTTTCGTGAACGCGCACTTTCTCCAGGAACGTATTTTTAATACTCTCCGGTGGATCTAGATCGGGTTTCTCGTCGAGGACGCTGGCCAGTAGACCGCATGCGAACGTGTTTGAGTTGATGATGTATTCGCCTAAATTGCCACCTCCAAATGTTTCGGCACCGCCTGAATGAAGGACTACGACGCCCATTTGCTTGAATCCAAGTTGAGTGCTAAGCTCGGTATCCTTCGTCGTTCCATGCTTGTCCGGATTCAGCAATCGAGGTAGTAGGCCTCCACGCGCCGCTCGTACAAACACGCCGATCCCTGCTGGACCTCCACCCACAACTACAGCCTTGTAAACCTCTTCATTGATAGCCATCGAGATCGAATTGGTTTCAATGTGTCAACAACTTGCTCCCTTCCTGTGATGGAGTACAAACAACTGTTGTATCATCTTGAGCAGCAAGGTCGAGCAAGTTCAGCGTCAATGGCATATTCATAGAAATCTAAAAACGTATCAGGCTCTGACAAACCTTATGCTCTGCCATACATATCGCGACGTTGCTTTTCTGGACTCATCTCGTCTTCCGCGTCTTGGACGAAAAACGTGGTGGCCATAGAGGTGTAGAATAGCTTGCTCGTAACTGCGGATCTGAGCCCAGTGGGGTGCGTAGAACTGACCGACCACTTGATATGCGGGCGCGAACACTGCGTGATACGGGCGTTTGTTCAGTCTTCCGACGCTTCTTAGAAGGCGTTTTGATCCCCGGCAACCGCGAGGTGGGATTGCGGTGGCGCTAAACACCAATTAATCGGAACCACAGTAACGTTCAACTCATGCACCTAATAGCTTTATCGGATGAAAAGCGTAGACTTACAGCTTCAGATTCAAGTCGACTTGCCAGCTTTTCTCGTTGAGACGTATCTTTAAGTTCGAAACTAGGCGTGTTCTGAAGGCGTGCTACAAAAGTAGAGGCAGCAGAGATAAGTTCGCCTTGGTATTCATTATAGACAACCGATGCACGTACCTGATGTTGCTTGTGAGCCTAGATTCGTTGGTGTGCCTTCAATGTCTCCCCAGGTCATCAGTGGGCTTGCATCCACACCAGGAGCAATGAGTGGTGTCATCGGCACTAAGGAGTAATCCTTTCGTGAAGACGCTTGATTTCCTCCTGATTCGGATCCATCAAGCTATTATAGTGTAGCCACAACAAAACGCACAGAATGCTGTTAGATGGAATAGTTCTACTACAAGAAACTGGCAGCTGAACGACTTACTTTAATATCATCTGAAGAAAACCTGGAGTTAGCGTAGACAGTCTTCTTTCCGGGCCTTGGCGGTAGTTTTGACTGCGACTTTGAACTGTTTTCGAGTAACAACTGGTCTCCTGGATCCGCTTTAACCTGTTGCATGGAAGCATTGCGTCTGTTAGAAACTTCGTCTCTCGATAATTATCAACAACACCTACTTGGCAGATATCTCGCGTTGCTTCTAGCTCAGGAGGGAAGAGAAGTGGGTTTCTTGCGCGATATTTCCACGTCTCCGGAGCACTTGGCCTATAGTCTTTCGGACCTGAAAGTGTCAATGAGCAGCAGCTACAGTGATAAGCAAGAATTCACAATCGTGAAGCTATATCAGTGATTAACCTTTCGAAGCACAGGCTTCGTCTGCAATCTGCCGCTGCTCTTTTGAAATCCAAGTCCCGTTCGTCAACAAGTGGAGCTTGGGGTCGCCTTTTTCCTTGTCATCGACGAACGCCCAATGGTATCGTCGTTGATGGTCTTTTACCGCTTTTTCTTGCAGCTCATTGAATGATTCATTGTCCTCGGAAGTATGGGTCGCAACAAAGCGATTCAGCGTCATGGAAGTCTTCGCACTATCGTCTGAATCTTCACCCTGTACTTGATCATCAGCTGAATGCTCCACTACGGGAGTAGGTTGGTCCCATCCTGAGTCACTTATGTTGCTCCATACTGATACGTTGCCTCGAGAAGTAGACGCAACACGCAGTGTTGTGTCAGTCCACGGTAAACCTTCTTCTTCGCCTCGTAGCAGCTGAAATGGTAAAGTAACAGCAGCCAAAGAACCCAGTTTTGTTGGCTTTTGTGACACAACAGACTGCAGTTGAAACGCAAGAGGTTGTTAGAAGCGCACCTTTGTCTGCTTCTTGAGCTTGGGTAGGTCTGGGAAGAAGTCGCGCTCGATAATCTGGCCTAGCGCCTCCACATACTCCTCCTCCTCCAGCACGACCTTCTTGTTCATTTTGGTTTCAAAACAGTGACACTCAAGGAGAAAAAACGTTATTTACAAATCTGGAACGGCAAAACGACCATCACTCTGGATACCTCAACCGAGAAATTACATTCATTCGGATTCGTACATGTCATCGTACACTGCATGTGCTGCAGTAATGATATCGGCAAGATCTTGCGGCATGTCTTGCGTCACAGCCGACGTGGGAGCTGTGTCGTCCAACAGTATTTCGGGTAAAGTGCTGGACACGATAACTGCGTGAGGGATAACGCAGGACCAGGACTGGCACGGTAGCTGTGAATTCGCCGCACCTGGACGACACGTGCAGGTAGCTACACGAGGATCGTCCTTTCCGCAGTGCACGTTGTCAGCTCCTGGCAATGACGGGTTCAGCACACGAAGCGTGTCTGTTGGAAGCGAGTGGCGCACCATTCGGATCCGAAACTCGTTGCATGAGCGAAGAAGCAGCAGCAATTTGGAAGACGAGATCTCGATCTTCAGTTTTTCGACCACATACCGGTGCAGTCGGAATAGTGAAGCGGATGGGATACACACGCTACGAAGTTTTTCGACAAGCTCATCTTTGTCGATGCTTCGTGAAAGCCTTGAATGGCTAGCCAATGATTCTTTGCTTCCCTCCTTCTTATCGACATTTCGTGAGCGGAATCTGCGGATGATCTTTGGGGTTGCATAGAGTGTCTTGACGTCCTTGCTCATGTCTTGGCTGGAGAGTGCTATATGTGTCTCGTCCTCTCTGTTTATCTCTTCCATTGTAGATGGCTCCTCGTGTTTTGGTAGACGTGGGAATTGTCGGCGAAGAACTTTGACAGGAAGTGTCATAAACAGTTGCATCGACTCTGTATCGTGCTCAGGAAGAATAGCATCCACCGGTATCGGGAGTGTTCTAGCCGTTGGTTTATCTGTAGGTTCATCCTGTGCTGTCACTCCACTCGGCAAGCTGTCCATTCAAAACAGAGATGTTAGGTACAAGAAAAAATAACGAAGAGACTGTGGACGTACTCGGGCTGAACGGCAGTGCCATAAGACTTCGTCTGAGAACGACCGGATGATACTCGATGAGAAAACAGATCTCCCAGGCTGTTGAGCTGGTAAATGCTCGCAGATCCAGGGTTTCCCTCCCGCAACGCGCAAATGCCCGTTAAATGGGTATATTCTCCGCCATCTTCCATGCGCAAATCCAATGGTGCGTCAGAAGCAACAATCTGCTCGGTGCTAGATCGTGGAATATCTGAATATTCGTCGTCGTCCCCGTTGGAGCGTAATGGGGTCAACGACATGACCTTACCGCGTTTCCTCTTCTGGCTTCGCTCGAATGGGAAAAGCGTTGTTACTTTCGTTCTCATTGAACTCGATACGATGTATCCTTCGCAAGTAGCCAAAATAAGAGGTTAGTGTGTGAGTTTTGCTTCGGTTCATGACCAAATTGCTTGCCTACCTCGTGAATCGTTGGTGTTTCTTGACAAATTCACTTCGCCAATCGCTCCAAACGAAAACTCCTGCTCGCCAGAAAAGCTTTGCGGTTGAACCCACGATATGAGAGGTTGTCTTGCCATACGACTGTCCAAAAGTTCAATGGAAACACCCGTGCCAACAGCAAACTGGAACGGATTGCTGAAATATTTGAATACACAAGCGCAATCAGTCCGAGGTTAACGTATTCGTAGGATCACAATTTAGTCCGTACCTTGCTCTACGCTTCACGTCATAAATCGTCACGAAAGTGCCTGCGCCCGCCAGATCAAACAGCTTCCTTGAGTGTTGCGCTGGCTGTCGGAGATCAAGGGCATTCAGTGTGGCTCGATTTGCTGTCCAGAGCACGCATGGATGGCTGAAAACAATGCGATTAGTGATGCTATCAGAACATCAAACCACATTTCGTATTTACACACCTGGAGTATTCACAGCGTAAAATGCGATCCGATGCATACGAGTCTTTCTTGACAGTTTGGACTCCTCCTTCTGGATCCCAGCGCCGAACCGTGCCATCGCTCGTAACCACGGCCAACTCGGCCTCTGCGTGAGGGCTTCCAGAAACATGGTTAATAATTCCAGGGAAAGAGAGCTTGGTCTTGGCATGCATCTTCCGCACGTTGTCACGGGTAATACGTGCTGGAGCTGCGATAATTGTGCAGTGCGTATGACCACGTGCAGCCGCGATTATCTTTGCCGTACTGCTGGAATGATACGCATCTCTGCTTCCCATCACTGTAAACTGTCGAATAGGAGACCCTGTTTCAATCACAGTGCTTGAGCATGGCGGGTCATCCTTTGTTTCTCCTTTGCTGTACCATGCACACGCTTGCTGTAACACATGCCCTGTAGGATAAAATATCACATGACCGTCCTGGCCACAGTCGACTCCAGTAATCGCATTGCCCTGCCACTTGGACAAATTGTAGCAGTCTACTTGTGGGCTACGGAATACAATTGTTCAAGTCAACGACAAGTTTCCAACGCAGCAGCAGTGTCTATCTCAACGTACGGGCATTCGTTCTCCAGGAAGTCCATCATCAGATCGTGCGGCACAAAATGGCGGTAGTTGGTTCGGTAGAATGCCGCTTGTGAATACCAATCCATCCCCTTCATAACCTTTAAACCTCCATGTTTGGGTAGCAGCTTTTTACGCTGATGTGGTCGCAGGAACGCGTAACCCAGTGCGTTGCGAACATGCAGACGCATCACGCCGATCGCATCCACCGCGCAGCCGTCTGGGAAGAATCGACGACGCGCATCATTGATCAGGTCGGGCTCGAGCGGCACATGGTCCGGGTCCGTGCCTGCTAACGTCACGCCGAGTCCATTGGAGGCTAGCACTGGCACAGCATTGGGGTACACAGCGGTCGCCTCCATGCCAATTGACACATGAGCTGCTGGTGTCCAATCTGTTGTGTTTCGTCACATCTGATTGGTGAAAATCAATCAAGACGAAAGGTCACAACAAATTGTAGCCATCTCAGACAGTTGCCGTTTTGATCAAATGCGTCCGTTGCAACTAGAAAGTGGCGTCGGGGGGTTTCAAGGGTTCTTTTTCCTTAGCTCGGTGCTTCAGCGTTGCCTTATACAAGCTCATTTCGGAATTTGCAAGACCACCACCAAGCGAGACGACACTGTGAAAAAAAAGTTTCCAAGATGCGGATCCCTGCCATCCTCGCTGCGCTTGCCTCGCTGATGCTGAGTGCTGTCAGCGCAGATACCTCGACGGACTCTGAGCTTGTGATGCTCATTTCACTCTCGCGTCATGGTAGTCGTGCACCGAATCCGACGGTCAAGGCTCACTGTCCGAACAATTTGCCAAATGTCAAGGCGTATTCGGTGCCGCTCGAGCAGCTCACTGAGCGAGGAATGGAGCAGATGGAGAAGGTGGGAGATCATATCCGCGAAGTGTATGTGAACGAGAAAGGTTTCCTGTCCCCGACGTTCAATGGACCGGAAGACGATCCGCACTTCGAGGGATACTTCCGAGCCGACGCTGCAAATCGATGCGGCCAGAGTGCAATCTCAATGGGCTATGGACTGTATCCCGAGGGTACTGGTCCCGACGGATACGCACGACAACCGATCCCTGTGTACATGCAGCTATTCGAGAATGAGCACGACTTCACCGCGAACGGACCTTGCTGGCCGGTCATGTCGGCGAATAACAAAGCGTACCTAAAAGGAGGAGCCGCGGTTGCAATCGAGAAGCACAAGAAGACACTTGAAGCTCTTGCTGACATTTGCGGAAAGGTCTTTTACACTGGTAATGATCCGGTTACGGCGATCAAGGATGTGAACGACATGTTCCTATTTGACCAGGACGAGGGTCATGACCCCGCTCCCGGACTCACACCCGAGTTGTTAAGGGATGTCTCGGAGCTCGCGTTCCAGCATCTTCTTGAACGTCTCTACTCGACGCCCACTCAAATCACTGTGGCCATCGGAGGATTCCCACAACTTCTAGTGCGAAATTTGCGTGAGGGCGCTTCACCAAATCGGAACCCGGAGAGTCCCAAATACCTATCTTACCACGGCCATCGTGAGCTCATGCACGGTTTGGGCTTCATGATGGGCATGAAGTTCAACTTTGAGGGTCTGCCACAGTACAATGGTTCAACGCCTCTGCACCCGGCGTCGACGCTGTTCTTCGAACTGTACCGCAAGAGTGACGACCACTTCGTGCAACTGTTCGTATGGTCTCCCTTCAGCCCTCGCACGGCGGTCAAGCTCGACACCTGCGAACTCCAGTGCCCTTTGAATGAGTTTACTGCTATTATCGAGAACCATATCCAGTCCACCGGTCCATGGCAGGATCTCTGCGACTACCATCCAGTGAACGTTCCTGCGGTCAAGACCGTCAAGACTCCCAAGCCCATGAACGTGGTGGTGAATGACGCGACGATCGTCGAAGTGAAGGAAGAGGCACAGCCCAAACGTACGAGTGTTCTGTGGTCAATTTTGACGGCCGGTGGTCTAGTTGCCCTTGGTGCAGTCGGGGCCACAACGTTCCAGCGCTACATGAACCGTCGTGGTTATCAGTCTTTGTGACTGCCATCTGATAACTGATAACATAGACCACACTTTATTGGCTTAAACAAATTGAATTTGCCTCTTCATTGGTTGAAATTCATATTGTCTCACAAGTCGCTTTTCAAATTCAATTTCTTTCGAGTCAAAAGTGGAGAAAGGGAGGACAGTGTCAAATGCCTCCGACTGCTGCCTCGTTCCTTCTGCAAGCGGCTCCATGGGTCTCGTTGGATATTCGACGGGGAAGCGTAGCAGACATAGCTCTACCCATTCCTTCTATTGCATTGCAGAAGAATGACGATCCGCAGGAGTGTTTGTTGTGGCAATTCCAGCTCCACGAGTACGATGTTGGTTTTCAAGTGCTGGAAAATGGGGTAGTTGTGCAGGATTTAGGGCGGTTTAACGCGGCGAAGCAAGATGACAGTGACCCAAATACAAACGCAATGATGGTGCCACATCCGCTGCAAGTTGAGCCTATGGAGTCGACGATGGAGGGCAGATTCGACAATATCAAACCAGAAAGCGTGTACACTTTGCGTTGGGACAATTCCTACTCGTTAGTGCGCCATAAGCAGGTGCGGTATCGGTTCCTAATGACATCAAACCGTGTCGTTGCAGCTGCGGAGTTGGCAGTGCAAGAGTCGCAGTCGCGTTCGCAGAGAAGAGCGAGAAGAGCGGCAGCTGGATTGCCACTTCCTCATTTAGCAAAGACATTGGAAAAGGAGCGTGCAATGAGTGACGAAGAAAGAAAAGTGGGAAACGAAAGAATGACAGCGAATTTGGAGCAGGCGGTGATGGACATTGTGTCGATTTTCATTGCGAAACCTGACAGTCCACTGCATGAAGGAGCCGTTCGGCCATTCATATTGGCGCTCGAAGCTGTTCTGTGCAATGGAATCAAGGTATGCCCACTATTTTTTTTCGTGTATGCATGTATGATGAGTGGCTCATTAATGTGTTAAAACGTAGGAAGAATTTCTGGATGTGTGGCCAGAGGCACCTTTCTACGAATTTTTACTGAAGACGCAACACGTGCTGCGCGACGACATGGGCATCGTCGCCGAAGTACAAGCAGGAGAACCTCCGTCGAACTTGCAGTATCTGGGATGGAACAATTCTCGCTCCTTTTTACTGCTGACTTTAAACAAGGGAATTCTACAGCGTGCATTCGAAGTACGTTTTGTGGATATGGA
This sequence comes from Phytophthora nicotianae INRA-310, assembly GCF_000247585.1. Taxonomy (NCBI): domain Eukaryota; phylum Oomycota; class Peronosporomycetes; order Peronosporales; family Peronosporaceae; genus Phytophthora; species Phytophthora nicotianae. Next base: position 118,543 of record NW_008649019.1, on the reverse strand, counting down.
TGTGGGTCATCAATTTGTCACACTTTTTCTAATGTTTCGATATGATAGAATTTGAGCAAACGGAGAGTGGTTGTGGAGAAGTTCTATGAGCCAAAAGCCCTTTTGTACAAGTATGAGGACGCCCGAAAAATCGCTTCATTTCTCAGTGCGTTGAATGGAGTCACTTTTTTGCTAGCTGCTTATCCTCCTGACGAGTGTAGCGACGAAGACCAATCCCAGTTTCCACGCAATCTCAAGCAATGCGCCCCAGAAGCCCCACTTCTTGGCAACGAACTAGCTTTTTATGATGACGTGCAAAGTGAAAGCAGTGTGATGAAGTTCATTGAAGGAGATCCTGACGAAATGAAGCAACTTGACAATTGCACCGTTCCTCGGTACATTCTTCACGGTGAACCATTTCAAGAAACTGTGATTGGGTACGTATTCGATACTCCTTAATCTAACTACACAATTGTTACCAATCTGTACCATCTTTTTTTCACTGTAATGCAGACGCTCTACATTTGAGCTGCTCTCAATCTCTGAGGTTTCGGGCGCCCCCGTTGTCTTAGCGCAGCTACGCGTCCAAACGCAAGATATTTTGCTCTCCGTCGCTACTCAAGATGGTCAAGATCTGACTAAACCAATACGTTTATCAGCTTTGGACGAGTGGATTGAACTCATCGTGCGATTTAAGTCCAGTCCAATTGGAGGTCTGACACTGAAACTGGACAACTCGTACTCTATGGTTCGATCAAAACAAGTTCAGATTCGATACTTGTCCGCTGATACAGCCGCGTACGTAGCGGCATGGGAAGGGTGTTTGGAAATGGCTCAATCTATTTCGTGGAATCACGCTTCGCGGGCCGGAAGTGAACGCTGTGCCGAATACATGGCGTCATTGCATCAAAAAGAGGAGACGGAAGTGATACTTCAACGAAAACAAGTGAGAGGAGAAAGCAATCAAGACATGGATGATGGTATTATGGGGTTCCGCTCCTCGCTTCTCTCTAATCCTGTGTCATATATCGGAGGTTTACTATCAAGTGAAGGAAATCCTGAAGCCTGCGACCAGTGTCTGACCCCGTTCTCATTCTTTAGCCGACAGCACGAATGCCCTTGTTGCAAGAAAATCGTGTGTATCCAGTGCTCTCGTCATCATGTTCAAGTCAACGGAAAGGGTCAACAGTTGAAAGTCTGCGATGGATGTTTCATCAAAGAAAAAGAGAAAGAGGTGAGTACCTTGAGTCGATTACTGTTGAAGTGTGCAGTATGCGTCTAACATTTATGGTTTTAGCGAGCACGTATTGCTAATATGAAGGGCAAAAGTGCTGGTGAAAGTGGTGAACGACCAGAGTACGCTGCGCTTCGCAGAGACCCTGCTATGGACAAGTATTTCAAGATGCTTAGCTTTGGTGTTCCATCCAGCGGAGTGGCCCAAAAAATGACTCAAGACGAAATGACTTCGGATAAAATTGCAATATTTGTTGCAGGTCCTGAGGGAAGCACTGCTTCCGGTTTTGGTCGTACAACAAGGTGTGTAGGTATTCAGCGATAGAGTAAGTATGCACTGTACTGATATTGTTTTGTGTTGTGTCCATAGTAAAAGAGAACGATCGGGTAGTCGTGGTTTAAATCGACGTGACAGCACCTTTCGTAAGGTTTACTGGACTAATTTGGACTCGGACAAGGCCAACGAAACTATCTGGTCTCGTGTGACCTCAAGGCGAAAGACTGCTCCGATCACACTATCGCCACAGGATTTTCAAGAACTGGAATATCTATTCGGAAACCGAACGGCAGCGTCACCTTCCCAGTCCAAGGTAACCAGTGCAAAAAAGACCAGATTCTCGGCTCTTGATTCACGAAGATCCAACAACATTTCAATTGGATTGAGCCAATTCAAGGCCGTTGGAGGGGCGGCGGCCATTTTGTCAGCATTAAAGAACTGTGATTTTGAATTCCTCACACTCGACCGCTTGACGAATCTGCAAGACATCGCGCCGAACAGTGTTGAAGTGAAGCGTTACACCAACTTCAGAGGATCTCGTTCACGACTGGAACCTGCAGAAAAGTTCCTGGTGGAAATGTGTGAGATTCCTCGAGTGACGGAAAAAGTACGACGCTGGTCTATGAATTTGAGCTTGTTGACTGACATGCTTGCTGTTTTGAATGCAGATTAATGTGATGTTCTTTGCTTCACAATTTCAACACCAGCAGCAAGAGTTGCGCAACCGGATTCGGGTGATTACCCAGGCCTGTTACGAAATCCTGCAGAGCGAGCGCCTTGCCCGGTGCTTCGAATTGGTATTGGTGATTGGAAATCTTCTGAACACCGGCACAGAACTTGAAGGTGCTCACGGTATTACGCTTGCTTCTCTTTTGAAGGTACGTTTGTCTAGCCTTGCCTTTGATCGTTCCAGCGTATGTTAATTGAATGCTCATATTGCTACCCTTAGCTGTCAGAGACCAAGGCTATAGACCAAAGTATGACCCTCCTCCAGTTCATCATCAAACTTATCCACGTAAGTGTCCCGCTGTTGGCTTCTTACTGATTCGTTGAACTAAGTATGTGTGATTTTGTCGTGTGTTAGAACCGCGGTGAAGGTGATGTTTTACTATTTACTAACGACCTTAGTACATTGATCGACGCGAGGAGATACTCTAACGTGATCTGCGACTCTCAAGCACGATCATTGCAGCAGGAAATCACCAAGCTCGAGCAAGAGATTAAGGAAGACATGGTGGAGGATTTGAAGCGATTCAACAAAGCTGAGGCGCTTAGAAAGCACCAATTTGAAGAGCGAAAGGTTCAGCGGCATCGCCCAGTGGTAATTCAGAGTAACAGAGTGCCCAATATTCCGCAAGAAGGAAAGTCAGATCCTCAAAATGTCATCCTCGGCGCAATTCGACAGCGAGGCTCAAACACGGTGGTCGATTTTGGGGTTCAAACCGTGAATAATGGACTCACGTCGAATAATCCGCATGCTGCTATGCTATCTGCAATCCGTAGTCGTGGAGGAGCAATTGATACGAAGTCAACTGAGGAAAACTTATCAGCCAGAATAAGCGCGGGTGAAAGGGGACATGCTAGCTTTGAGGTGGATCGGGATGCTATAATTTCGTCCGCAAGTTCACCTCATGCATCACTATTGAATGCCATTCGTAGTCGTCCACAAAACGTACGAGATGAAACAAACTGGAACGAAGATAATTCAGTGCGCTTGAGTGAGGCAGTGCGAGCATCAAGCGCGAGATCGTCGCTCCTAGCTTCTATCAGAAAGTGTGAACAACCAACGTTTAATCCAGATAGCAATCATCGCTCATCCATCAAGCAACGCCGTTCACGTGTGGCAGGTAACAGCGATGCCGGGGCAGATCAAAATGGTATATCCACTTTAAGCGGTGACTCACAAGCTGCACTGTTAGCAGCGATCAGGCAGCAGGCAACGAAACCAAAACAAGAAATGTCAGACATTGGTGGGGCTAGCTCCAGCAAAGCGAACGAGAAATTTGAACCACGTCAGTACAAGATGAAGAGCAAATTCATCTCAGTCATGAGAGAGCGACTGATGAACATCAAAGCCGCATTTGAAGACATTGAGATGGATCTGGAGACATTACATTCCGTGTGGGACGGCACAGCTCGGTATTTGGCGGAAGACTCAAATGGATCGTCGACCGAGTACGTATTCGGGCTGCTGAACAGGTTCCTTCTTGATGTCAAAGTCGCCAAGACGCTGCTTTTCCGAAAGGGGCTCAGTTTCGTTGGCGATGCCAGCTCACTTCTTCCACACGCTTGTAAGTGAGCGTGTTGAGCTTTGTAGGTTTAGTGGCAATGTCTTTTAACGTGTAAGTGTTGTTGTTACAGACGTGGGGAGCATCGTTGCGACTAAGTTCGGCTCCGGGGTAATCACGGCACTCCGAGTTACTGACAAGCGCATTGAGGTCAAATTTCCCTGGAGTCGAGAAGCATATCTGGAGCCTTCCTCCATTTTGTCTGTTGGTAGTTTGGTGCGTTGTCGTCGATGGGGTGTTGGGATTATCCGCGAGACTTGCTACGATGTGGGCTTCTGTGAAGTTCGGTTTTCGTTTGGATACGGCAAAGTTCGTGTCGAGGATTTAGTGCTGGAAACTTCATCTAACAAAGAGGAGCTGCGTCTCAAGTTACTACGTTGTGGTTTCTTCATCGGCGATCCTGTCGTCACGCCATTTGGATGTGGCCATGTCCAGTCAATTCGTGGGAAACCTCAAAGCTCCACTGCTGTGCTTTCAGTCGGTTTGTTAGCATCGGAGCCTGATGTGTATGGTGGTGAACGAGTCTGTTCAGCGGTCGCGTTTGTGCCTGCAAGTCATGTTAAACGAAACTATTGAGATGCAGCAGGCTATAGACTCTCGTCATTGGCACAAGAGAAATAGAGAAGTCGCGGTTACCATTTCACCGAGGAAATGACGTCTCGTTCTTTACCGGTGGTGACTCCAAAGTCACGAAAGTGAAATAGGCGTCCTAGAGATCCGCGTCTACCGCCGAGGCGCAGGCTTACATGATTATCTTTTGCACCACTACCTAGCGTCCAGCACGTCCCCGTACTCATAGCGCACGATCTTGCTGTCGATGTAGTCGTTATGTTCCATGAAGAGACAAATGAAAGGCAATTTCACAAAAGTTACAAATATTCTTAACCGAAATTATACCCGTTATGTTAGAGATTTTGGCGGGAAAAATATTTTGTTTCAACCCGCTGCAAGTTGATTTTAACCCATTTTAGACCACAACCAACAGCTCCAGATAGCGCGCCAAGCATGGGAATTAAAGGTCTGATGAAGCTGCTGCAGGAGGAGGCTCCGTCCTGCATCAAGGAGGTGGAGAAGATGTCGGCGCTGGCGGGACACGCTGTGGCCATCGATGCTAGTATGGCGTTGTACCAATTTCTCATCGCCATTCGCTCTGCCGATGGTGGAGGTCCCTCCCAGGCATTGACGAATGCAGACGGCGAGGTGACGTCCCACTTGCAGGGCATGTTCAGCCGCACTATCCGTATGATGGAGAACGGTCTTAAACCCGTGTACGTGTTCGACGGCAAGCCACCAGTCATGAAGAGCGGCGAACTAGCAAAGCGTAGTGACCGTCGCCAGGAGGCACAGAAGGCGCTTGAGGAGGCTACGGAGAAGGGCAACGCCGAGGATATTGACCGCTTCAATAAGCGTCTGGTGCGTGCCACACCGCAGCATAACGAAGATTGCAAGGAACTGCTAAGACTCATGGGTGTACCGCACATCACGGCCCCTTGCGAGGCTGAAGCTTCGTGTGCTGCGCTTGCCAAGGGCGGACGCGTTTATGCTGCCGGCACGGAGGATATGGACGCTCTGACATTCGGTGTGCCCGTGCTGTACCGTCGTCTGACAGTGTCACCGGCTAAGAAGATCCCGATCCTGGAGATCCGCCTGGAGCGTGCGCTGCAGGAGCTTGAGCTGACGCAGGAGCAGTTCGTGGACCTGTGCATTTTGTGTGGATGCGACTACTGTGACTCAATTCGCGGTGTGGGTCCCAAGAAGGCGTTCGCTGGTATCAAGGAGCACAAGAACATCGAGAACTTCCTTGAGGCTCTGCAGAAGAACAAGAGCAAGGGTGTGGTTATTCCGGACGAGTGGCTGGGAGAAAATCCCATCTACAAGAACGCACGCGATATGTTCATTCAGCCCGAAGTTGTGGATGCCAAGGAGACGGAGATCAAGTGGCGCGACCCACAGGAGACCGAACTGCTGGACTTCCTGGTCAAAAAGCACGGATTCCAGGAGGACCGAGTGCTTTCAGCCATCACGCGATTGAAAAAGTCTAAGAGCACCCAGTCACAGAAGCGACTCGACAGCTTCTTCACGGTTCTGCCGAGCGCTGGTGGCGCTAAGAAGCGTAAGGCACCTGTAGCTGCCAAGGGCGGTAAGAAGGGTGCTGCTGCGAAGAAGGGCAAGAAATAAGGAACCATACTATTTGAGCCAACTTCAGTGGACATTTTCTCATCAAACTAGCTACAAATCCTTGCCTTATACATTACTGTCTGGGACTGGTTCACTACATCACGACAGTCCCGCTTCCTACAACTATGTCAGAAATTAAATACTTATCGGCACGGCTTATACAATAGAGGCAACATTGAAGCGCCTCGATTCTGGGCGTCTTCTTCCCGTTTCTTAGCTCCATCGCTTAGAGTGCTCTGCAAGCCACACGAGTCCATGGCAGAGCATCGTCAATACGAAGGCCACATCCGAGCGTGAGGATCCTTCTGCTTCCTCATGGAAAAAGCGAAGCAGCCCCGCAGCATAAGTAGAGAATGCAGGAATCTGGTAGACGACAGCAAGTTGCTGGTTAAACGCACGAGCACGTTCAGCTCGCTCCATTTCGCTGCGTACAGATCCACATTGCTGTTCCCGAAGCTTCTGAACTCGAGAGGCCGTGATACTTTCGGCTTCTTTGCATACTGCTGTCATAAACAGATCGCTATCGATGCAAGCACTCTCCGCGTCTTTGATTGAAGACAGCACGTCGTGGAACTCCACAAGATCCAGTAATATCGGTTCCATCCGCCTCAAATGCGCCATAATGACAGGGAACACGAAAGCTGAGCCCTCCGTAAAGATGCAGTCAAAAATACGGAATACTGTCTCGCTCGGGAACGTCATCGTGAACAAACATAGTAACCACTGCGAGCCCAGCAGCTCTAACGGTAGGCCAACCTCCGCCGCGAACTCATCCAGTTGAGGAAGTTCCTCAGCGATCAACTGCTTCAGCACCAACATATCTCTCTGGATATCACTCATCGCTGGAGAATAATAGCCAGGGTATAAATCTTCGCAGAAGACGCTCAAAAGCCAGAAAATAACTTCTTCATCCGCCATCAGCATCAGAAACGCCACAATAAAGTTCAGTCCTTGGCAATAACCAACGGACGGGTTGCGGAGAGAGTAGGCTCGAAGTATGCGTCGCAGCTGATCACGTCCTGACACGGAACATATCGTCGTTCCCGAGTGTCCAAACGTGCGGTCAATATCCAGCTCAATTTGGCGGAACGTCTCCGTTTCCATCGTCTCGGCTTTCTTCACCAACTCTGCGTAATAGTTCGGTCCTGCATTAGCCTGCTTCTCACTCGCTCCAGAAAGATTAAAATACGCACGTTCTCGCAAGTGACGCGGGATTCCAGCCCGAGCGAGCTGCATAAGAAGCGTCTTCTCCTCTGTATCTTTCTCCTTATACGAGCAGCGTCGTAGCCGCTCTGGGAATTGAGTGCCATATAATTTTGTCCAGTCCTCGACACGTCTCTCCTCGCGACAATCCTGATAGGAACGCAAGTGTACCCACTCCTCTCGAGCTGTTTCAGATATGTTAAACCCGTAGAAATCGCTCATGGACTTCGTCATCGAATGTTTCACTTGCTCCTCAAACAGCACCTCTCGATCCTGTACCGTTAGAACTCGTTTCGCTCCTTCATACCAAATGGTGCGAATCCGCACCTCACCTGTCCTCGTGCCGCCGAGACAGTACCATGAGTCGGTTACAACTCTCGATGGCTTACACAACAAGCTCGAGTTGATCTCCACAACACCCAATAGCTCGTCGTCAATACTTTCTGTTGCAGCAAGTGCCTCCTTTTCAATTACCGGCCAGACATCGTCCTCATCAATAACCTGGTCGTCATCCTCATCTTCCTCCTCCGAAAGCGTCACGACATCATCACTGTCGCTGTCATATATCCCTTTGCCTCCATTGACAAAGATCTGTGGCTTGGACACTGCGCTCCTCCACTGTTCCTTTGCTGTGTAGTCCGTTTGATCCCTCAGTTTCTCTCCTTCCTCATCGGACGAATTGCTACTCGATGGGAACATGTCAAAGAAGAAATTTTTCTCACTGAAGAGCTGCACTCTCAGTCGCGCGCTCGCAGGACGAGCAGGCACCACGAACTCGACCACATGACCCCAAGTGGGGTTGTTAGAAGCTGTCACAGTCGACGAGCGGAAACTAGGCGATGCGGCAAGGCGCGGGCGCCCGAGCGCCTTCCTGGGCTTGATGTCACACAGCCCCACCACGCAGTAGGCGTCCACGGACTGAGGACTCTCGAGATTGCGAGCGCCGACCACCTCCACGCATAGTCGCTTCCTATCCATCAACCAGACACGTCAGAAATGAGATGAAGGGCCCATTATAAGGTTACAAAAGACAGAAATGGGGAGGCTGTCGAGATCAACCTTCTCAACGTACTGGTGGCGCATGGCGATAGACAACGAGGTGGCCAATGCTTAGCTACGAGAGCTTGGGGGCGCTCGACGTGGAGAAAAGCTTTGTGGTGGCTTTAGAACGCAGTTTCTTCAAGGTGCGACCTGGCGTCTGGTCTGGGCAGTTGGATGCCAGATGAGCCGAGTAATGGCAGAGACAGCTGGCAAAACGGTACGATGTACCCATTTTGTGCAGGCTGCAATCTGTGTCAAGTAGACACTTTTAACCCAGAAAGTCGCGATGAAGGAGGAAGTGTTGCGGGCGCTCCAACGCGTAGCGGACATGTTGGTGGGCAACTTCACTGTGTCCTTCCAGAATGAACTGCGCTTCATGGTGAGAGCGTCGAGCTAATTCGGTGAATATCGCTAGAAGACTGCTAACGCGGCTTTCGTATTGATTCAGGCGGAGGCAGCAGGATCAACGTGCGCGACAGCGATGAAGGCTCAGGGCGTCCCGATGGCGCAGGCGGTCAAGCACACAGCGGGCGCTGTGGCACGACTATGATCAGATCGATGACGTGTAGGCGTGACGACGACTGGAGAAAAAGCACCGAACGGGTGCGCAAGGCGGAACGCAAGATTTCGTCTTGTGGATAATATAAATGAGCAACGCAGGCAGATTCAATGCAGGCACGATCCGGTGCACACGTCGGTCTTGTGTCCGATTGCTGTGACAGATCAGTTGGTTCATCCACGCGAGGGTTTCGACGCCTTCGAACCAGCAGTCCATCGCAACAGTGCTGTGGTCGTGGCATTTTCGGCCTGTGCGGCCGCGATTCGTCGCTGGAGCAGAGCCAACTTCTTCTCGTACTTGGAGGCTATAGTTGCCTTCTCCTCAATCAGCCCCTTGTTCGAATAGAACTGGAACACATCCGCACAAAGTCGCGTCTGCAGCAAAACATTCTTGGTCTGGAGACTTGTGTCGATGGCGTTTTTCAGTATTTCCTCGCCCTCCTTCATCTTGCCGTAAGCCACCAGATGTGGTCCAAAGAGCGCCATGGTCTCTGATGTGGTCTCGCAGCACATAACACTTGTGTTCATGTGCTGGAGAGCCTCGTGAAGGAGCGTGAACGCTTTCGGACGCAGTTCCTCCAGTTCTGTATGCTGGGTGAAGTGGGCGGCATCGCTGTCACTTGACAGTCTTTCTGTAGCCCACATCCACTTGGCTAGCGCAAGGTTGTACTACAAATTGAGAACGCCATGGTTAGTATTTGTAGAAGCAATGACTACTCAACAATGCGTTCATACCTTTGCTTTCAACTCGACACTACAGCACTGGTTCACCTGATGCCTCAAGCCGTCGGATTTCAGAATACGAGTGACCCATTTTAGCAGCACCCGGCTTGGATAGATCTGTCTGACGTGTAATGCCGTAGCACTGTCATTTAACGGAGATGATTGTGTTGTTTCTCCGCAGCAATACATCGCCACTTCGAGCACGTCGACCCACACGGCCAGGTATGCATCGGGATATGGCATTTCCTCGTTCGTGGGAGCAGGAAGCACCTTGTCGACGACGAAATTCAAATGGGAACACGCTTCTTTCACCTTCCCAATGGCTGTTGCATACTGCACATTTGGGATTATCATCAAAAGCGTTAGCGAGCTCAGTGAATTGTAGTTTGCAAAATGCAATACCTTTGCAATCAGTGTGTGGCACCGCGCGAGGAAGAAGCGATAGAAGATGCTACGCTCCAAATGCGACTTATACTTGGCGAATAAAGTAGTCATCTGAGCGATGCTAGCTCCCAAGTCCGCGTATCGACACTGCAAGCCCAGCAGCCGGCAGTAGACATATACCATATCGAACAGCGTTGCTATGAGCATGAGTTGCACTGCCGGGTACTTGTCGTATGTGTTCAGGTTGGCTTGAGCTGCGACTGCGGTAGTCAAGGCAAGATCAAGCGCCTGCTTTGAATCCGAGCATGCAAGGACGGCCACACGCATCGAGTCCAGGATTGTGTTCAGGTATCTGTCCTTCAAAACGCCGGAAAGCTGTTGGTCACCACTACCAGTGCCACGAACAAAGGCTTGGATTTGCTCCAGGAGCGGTGTCACTTTCGCTAGCTTTCCGGTCCTATTAAGCAACATCAAGTAATTAGGATACCGTCGCGTGTTAGCTCCAGTAATCGAAACCTACCGTAAGTAGTAGAATCCAGTGATAATTAAATGGTGAATGCGGAAATCTCGTGAGACCGGGTGCTCGAGCGCCACTTTGTCAAAGAATTCCTGGCCAAATGCAACCAGTTGGTGCATGTCTGCGGCGTTTTCAGGCTGAAAAGACGAGATCGCGGTGTGGCAGGTCACTTCCACCAGCCACAACTGTAAGGAACAAGCATAAAACGTCAGTATCGCAACAGATCAACTCGAATAGCAAAAAAATCAATGCACCTAGCTCAATGTCCTACCAGAAAGTGTTTGTCGACAGAGCTCGGCAGCGTAGTTCGCAGATACTTCAAGTTATCCGCCAAACTAGTGACGGCATCGTTGTCTTTGGAATACTTTGCCTTGACGGTTGCAGCGTGCATTTTCACCAAACAGGCCTTCAATTTCACACCAAAATATTTCCGAAACTCGGCGGCCAGCTCAGGGTCATCGTCTTCAGCTTCTGCACAGCTTATCAGTCCTTCGCACAGAATCTCCAGCATCCGACGATTTTTCGCCGCCCGATCGATCTTCAACTGTTGCTGCAGCAAAAACTTCGCCTTCAGTAGCCGCAGCCTATTCTCATGCTACAGACCACAACACAACACAACAATCACTACACACCCAATACAACTGTTCATCAACTACAACTTACACTACAAGAAATTCCCCGTGCAATGGCAGCATCAGCTGAATGGATGCATTCCTCTGTCTGGATCACTCGGCGTGTCCACAGATCTGGGTCCGCCTTCTTTTTGTTGCTACAGGCTACACTGCAGATCTCAGCTAGAAGAATGTTCGCTTGCAGCAAAATCGCTTGCTCTTCGGCGCTGCGGATGCTGCAATCGAGTGCGCAAAGGGGCTATAGGGCAAAAAAGGTAATTAGAATCTCTCTTTACGGACCAGTTATTGAGTGTACGCCGTCAGTCGCTCACCTTGAGACACTGAGCTGTCTGCATCGTCAGCTTCTTTTGTGCCAATAAGCGCGCCAGGCTCCATAACTGCCGCACGTCCTCAGCGCGTAATTCCGCACTCGGTGCTGTGCTTGCCGCCATTTTATTTTTCCAAATCTGACAAAACTGTCACTAAATAGAGGACAAAATCAGGAGTTAGTGACATCATTCTTCAATAGCAATGGAACCGACGTGGGTGTTGCTCCTAGCGCGGGGAAGCGACAACGGCAGCGGTTCGGGGGACGAGGAACTGGGCGTTGGTGCCGCGTTCCTTGTTGATGGCATCGTTTACGCACTTGTGGGAGGCGCAGCGGGTGTCCAGCTTGTGCGCAACTGTTGCCGCTATCGCCCGTGGACCGTTCAAAAGATGATTCATCTGCTCATGTTCTTCGCGACACTCGGTGAGCATTCTTGAGCATAAATCCTGATATGATAATGTTGCACTCTAATGAGCGTGGGTGTGTTCTTTAATTTTCATGCTGCAGTCCGCTCGATTTTCCTAGCGTTAGTGGGCTCTGACTGGTGCGACGTGCTGAGTGGGAAGGTCAATGTATCCAAGTGCTCTACAGGCGAGCGAGACCTGTTCTACATCTTGGACCAAGTGCCAATTATGGCATTCTTTGCGATCTATGCGCTGTTGGTTCAATTTTGGGCGGAGGTGTACTACAACGCTGTGGATAAGCTATCGACACTGACGGACGTGGTGAAGCCTGCGATCCGATGGTTCATCGTGGTACGACGATAGCTTTGCGAAGATATTGCATTGGTAGAACATAGTGGCACTGATGAGGCGTGTGTGTAGATTGTGCTGCTCATTCAAGGATTGTTTTGGGTGTTCTACGCGTCTGTGTGGCGTCACGAACGTACGTGCTTAGCCAGTTGCAATAGTGGAATTGTCAACCATTAAAGTCTAAGCTGTGGTTTATTGCAGGTGCCTTCTTTACCCGATCACAAGCAATCTTGAACATGGAGCTCTTCTTGATTATCGCCACCGGCTTTATCTACTTTGGACGGAACGCTTACATTGAACTGCGGTGAGTACCTGATAGCAGAACGAGAAAATTTTGTTCAACTGACTGATTCGCAATATTTTGTCGAGTTTAGATCTGTACCGGTGGAGCTTGGCATTCGATCAAGAAAGCTCAAGGAGCTTGCGATCATGACATCGGTCGGCACGTCCTGCTTCATGACTCGTTGCGGACTGCAAATCTATTTGTCCACGGAAAAGAAGCAGCTGCATGACCGCAGTACGTGGTTTGTAGTCGTGGTGTACTACGCGCTGTTGGAAGTTGTGCCGGCGCTGTCGGTATTGTACTTTAACCGACGACTTCCTCCTCGTAGAAGACCTGGTGGTCTCTCCGCAACTTCGAGTCCCATTCGAGGTGGCAGACTGTTCTTTGGCAAGGGCATGGGCGCTGATAACGCATCCGATGGAGGAGATCCGTTGAGAAAAAGTTTGCTTCGAGGATAAGTACGGCACTTTTGGTAAACGATTTAAAGGTGTTGATTTTTTGTATGGAGATTAATAACATCCCAACCATTTTAACTGTGTCGTGAGAAATGTTGTGACCACATTCAAGGGAGAAGACGAAAGCTTCGTTCAGTCTTGATTTTGCCAGCAGAGAGTTACGTACGGCTTACTTAAAAATTCTACGCAATGCAGCTGTCCATTGTAGCTTTTACGTCGCTGGGAGAAAGTAAGAGAAATAAGGAGGTGGTGCCTTTCACCGGATCACATCATGATATTTCATGCCCCCTCCTCACGTTACTCGCACAGAAGCATTTTACATGGGTCATATTCTTTGTGTTTCGCAGCGATTTAATTCCATCATGTCCTAGTCCTGATGAGTCCGACTAATAGTCCATATCCAGGAAGAACTGATCTCTCTTTGAAGCTCCAACCATACCTTCCAATCGCCCCCGAATGGTTGTCGACCAGTCTTTGGTAAATGTAGTTATCAGAGGACCCAGCCCAGCAACATCCAGCTGCAGCACCTCCAATATAGCGCTTCATGTTTTGAATTTATCAGCATGGTAAAAGTAGGTGAGTTGTACGCAATGCAGCGCACACTCCTATATGTCAGATATCGCCCTCGAACTAGCACTATATCGCTGAGAGCAGCGAACTGAATCACCTTCCTGGCTCGACTTATTGCTCACCGTATACTTCCACAAGCAATTCGAGCATACGGTCATTCTCCTCACGGGATCCAATCGTGGCACGAAGACAGTCAGTGAGCAAGTGCTGGTTGCCTCGATAGCGAATTACAACGCCTCGGCCAGCCATTTGCCGATACACTGACAGCGCATGCGGGATCTGATAACAAAAAACGTAAGATTGAAAAAAATATCAAAATTATCAGAGCAAGTGTACCTACCTCAAACAGCACGAAATTGGAGTCAGAGGCGTAGATACAACGCACGAAAGACAGCTTTTGCAGCTCCTTGATCACCCGATATTTCTCCTGCAATACAAGCGGCAAACAAATTAGTAATGTTCCTAATCATCAATGAAATAGTTCACACTTGCCTCCTTGATTAGGTTCACGTTCTTGCGCAGCTCATCCAGGTTCGAGAATGCTTTGCGTGCGACATCAGACGTCAATTTGCTGATGTTGTACGGCGCCTTCACGTTGTTGAGCACTTGAATAAGCTTCGGGTCACCGAAAGCAACACCCAGGCGAATACCAGCAAGCCCAAAGCCCTTCGAGAGCGTTTGAAGAACAATCAATCTTCTGTGCTTGTTCACGAGTGTACACAGACTGGCGGTGTCCGAGAAGTCAATGTAGGCTTCATCTACCACCACAAAACCCTTGTACTTCTGAAGAACAGTCAGGCTTGCGTTAGAAACAGCGAACAACAACAATCTAGCAGAGCAGCTACCAACCTTTGAGTTCAGAATCGTCTCCACATCTTCTAGGCGCAGCACGTTGGCCGTGGGGTTACCAGGACTGCACAGGAAGATCACCTTGGTGGAGTCAGTAGCGGCGTTAAGAATCTGAAACAGAAGAGAGAGATTAGATGCACATCATCATGTCGGGGTCAACGAAGTTATCAAAGGCGCACCTCCTGGGGGTCAATGTGGAAGGCCGGCAGCGGGAGATCTGGCTTCAGTCCCTTCAAGTTTTCTGCCAGAGCTTCAATTTGCAGTGGCACGGAGACAATTCCCACGTCGTGAATGTTAGCGCACACACTGTACATGCCGTAGGTGGGCGGAGTGATCATGATATTGTCGACGCGAGGCGTGCAAGCCACGCGGATGATCAGGTCAATGGCCTCGTCGCTTCCAACGCCCAAGAACGCGTTCGCTTGGCTGATCTTCTCAGTTGAGTTCTGGTTTCTGCAAGTATATTTTAAATTGGAGAGTTAGCACGGCGTCGAGATCGACACTCTGACGCATGAGCTGACGTACCTGAAGTCGGTGATGACATTCTTCAGCTCAGGCTGATACGGACACGGGTAGCGCTCCAGTTCCATGGCTTGAAGCTGCGAGTGGCCCTGCAGTGGAGGGCCTAGGCTGTTCTCGTTGGCATCCAGTAAAATACCTGCCAGAAAGACGATTTAGTGTGTGGCCATAGCTGTCGGTAGCGTAGTACTGCCATGTTACCTTGGTCGTAGTCATCCCGCGCACATCGGTAGGGCGTGAGCGACAGGATGTTGGGACGGATGAGCCTCTCCACCTCATCGAGATCCGTTGTGGGCTTCTGCCCCGCCTTAACGCGAGGCACAGAAGGCTGAGCCTTACCCAACAGGTAGCCGACGCCCAGACCGGCAGTCACGCCCAGCGCGATGGCACTCTGCTTGTCCATTGTGTTTTGAAATTCGGTTGTGATTGTGAGTTAACTCGAGTGGAAAGCGCGTTTGCAAAAACAAAAATGGTTTGGTGGATAATCGAGACCATTGATTCGCCAAGTGAAAACCTACATATCGGTGGAACATTCATGTGGCAGTGACAGTAATGAACACGATCGTCAAGAGCTGGGTCTTGGTGGTGAAAGAATATTTATTACCTTATACTTAAGTACATGCAAGCTTATCAAACTGCAGCTCATTTGATTGATACAAAAGCGTGGGGTGGGAATGCTGAGTCCTACCGTAGAATTCGTGGTGAAGTGATTCTTGAATTTGTGGTGCAGGCTACGGAGAGAAATGTTGCCTACATGTTGGCTTTGTTTTATCGTTCGAAGCTAATGATTCGATGCGAGATGGCGGGGTGAAAGTCATGGTGGATTCCGATTCCGGTGAGTTTTCTAAAGATTATTTGAGTTTGAGGGCTACTACGAGCAGTTGAGCCACGATCCAAAAGCTCTAAGGTGCACTGAGACTTTCCGAATGACATGACGAAGACCTTTTTAAAGGTCCTGCCTGCTGCCAGTAGTGTTGGTACTGCTGAACACACGAAATTCTGCACGCAGTACGAGAAGGAGCTCGCCATCAAGTTGCACGATCAGAACGCGAAACCAGCCGAACCGTGCTATTGAGCATGCGTATGGCGATCCACTGCCGGAATGTGTGACTTAGCTGAGCCAAGTTGGCTCGACTAGATGGTAGCAAACGCTCCGGACTGCTACTTCGACAGCAAAAACTACACAGAGATTTGCACAACGAGAAGCGCCGACTGTGCGGATGGAGCAAACGAGTGTGTGCAAGTTCGATGGCAAGATTGTGTTCAAGCTGAAGTGGAAGCGAAAACTCGGCGAATTTGGTAATGACATCGAGTCAAGAAGCGATAACAAGTAACAATCCTCCAACGATGAACGATGAACGATGAACGATGAACGAAGACCGAGACCTGAATATGGCAGCTCGTCTAGCGGCATGTATGGGGGCTCTTTCCCCGACGAGGTGTCAAGCGTTGGTAGCGAAAGAAGTTCCTTAAGAACGGCTTCTGCGTCGAGCTACGTTGAAGCAGACGTGACGGCGGCCCCGACACCTCCGACGGAATACTTGTTCACTGAGAACGCGTATGCCTCACAAGCAGCTGATTCCTCCAACAGCACAACCTCCCAGTCAACAACTAGCGTTTCCTCCCCGTTGACTATGGTTTTTCTCCTTTGTAGGCATCCAATTGCTGTAATATGGCTGTAATCAGACTGATTGTAGATTGAATCAGTGTCATTGCTTCATAGTGAGCTGACCGCTAGTGTTAAAAGATAAACGCTACTCATTTTTGCAAGGCAAGGCGGAGGTTATGCGTTGACAGGGGTCACACTTAAAACAGTTTTAGCTTTTATACATGTTTTTCAAAAACAGAAAGCGAAACGACTTCGGAGTGCGCATGACACCGCCTCACTTTACTTCTGTATCAAGTACTGGCAATGGCATTGATGATGGAGGAACTTATACGAGCAGCGCAGCTAGGAGGCAAGCGCATGATGGAGGAGGTGAATTACTGCATTTACCTGGTTGACACACTCACATGTACTGATCGCTACCGCTGCACAGGTCTCATGGCGTGACCTTCTGAACATGTCGTACGAAGCTGGTGGCGTGTACCCAACTATCGTTGGCTATATTCTCGGCGGCATCACCATCTTCTTCTTCACACGTTGCTCGTCATGGATATCGCGGCTTGTCCCCGCTGCACTGTGCTCCATGCTGTTCTTGCACACTCTCCACAACTTGGAGCGGAAATCCCTCGAGTGGTTGCTCATGGTGGCAGCTGGTACCGGAGTGTGCTGCACTTACATGCAGTTGAGCTCGCTGGACCTCGTTCGTGAACATTTTGCCTTCAAGAAGGTGGTGACCAAGCCCAACACATGCAAGAAAAATGATTGAAGCCGGAAGAAGCGCGCAAACAATTCAACACAACACCAACATTTCGTGTTGGTATTATATGTAAATTTAATCAAGGACAGCCATTATTTCTCTTTTCATTGCTTCTCTTTCCGTTAGCTAGCGCTTGACACCTTCAAGCCGTCTCGGTCATCGCCGAAAGCACGGCTGCGTAGCTCACAACGAACATAGACCCAGCGACAGCGACGCCGATGCCCAAAGACGGAAGAAGCCCCATGCCTTTATTCCCATTCGTAGTGTTGACGGTTGCGACCGAATGGTACCCGCGCGAACGACGAGCCATCACTGGAGAGTGTCGGTTAACCACGTTTGAGTGGAGTTTTTCCGCCTGCGACTTCTCGAAAGAGCCTGATACCTACAGCACACAACCACAAAGTGACTTTAGTGGGATTAAATAATACAAAAGGCAGACACACGCACCTTGCGGTGCTGCAAAGCTGCAGACATGGTGCGGTCACCCGAGTTCTTCCTCATCGTTTGGCTCCAGCTTCAATACTGACAGCACTCCAAAAGATCAGCTGTGCGTTTGTCCAATCGCAGCAGAGTAAATTCAATCGGACCAATCATTTTAAAGATGAATAATAACCAATGAATGAGGATTGCAGGATGCTCGCCATCAATTCGACTACTGGCAGTTCAGCAACAATGACGTTGCCCTTTGGTCTGAGGCTAGAGACACTGGCATTGACGCTGCAGACCACGGCATTGCTATGGCTCTGGTGGAAACAGTCGCAACTTGAGTCTGGTGATTTCCAGAAGATTAAGGTACTACTCGTTGATTGGATCAATGAGATGTTGTCAGTTTTCAACGTATTGCCATTGCTCGGTCATTGTAGAAGCTGGAGTGTGATGCGACTAGGAAAGAGAAAGCACGCGTTGATGAAAGACGAGGTCGCGTAGCTGCAGAGAAGGTAGCAAACTATTGAGAATCATTTGGTTGCAATGGCTGGAGCCTGATGCACTTGTGCCCCTGTTAATAAGGAGCTGCGACGTGTGATGGAAGAGAAACTGGACACTAGCAAGGGTTGTTTCGTACAGCCTGTGGGAACAGTTCGCTCTTGCTTCAAGGTGTGCTTGGGTGCGTAGATATTTATATATTGTATCGCTTGATGATACTATTTCGTTTTGATGAGGCTGCACGCTGTGAGGTTGTAGGCACACCTCGTCAAGGTTCACTTGCACCATCGACGAGGGCAAAGATTACATTTCAGCGGAGTATCTCCCCAGATACCTTAGTCGGATTAGAGGATTTCAGCCACGTCTGGATCGTCTTCGTTTTCCACCAAAACACGAATGGCAAGAACACTCGAGCGCACGAGGGTCTCCGATCGGATAGCCATCGGCACACGTTCCGAGTATGCATTAACGTTAGTTGGACTGAGCTAACAATTGATTGTCGCTAATACGCAACTGTATATGCTCAATAGGCCAAAATCTCCCCTCCAATGCTGAAGGAACGAGTAGGCATCTTTTGCACGCGGTCACCTCACCGACCCAACCCAATCGGAATCACGTTGGCAAAGATTGAGCGTGTCGACATGCGCAAACGCACGGTGTATCTATCGGGAGTTGATTTGCTCGACGAGACCCCAGTGCTTGATATCAAACCGTACATTGCAGGTAAGAAAGCAAACTATTGCGATGGCGTTGAAAGATATCGAACTAATTATTTCTGATACCATTTGCAGCGTATGATAGTCTTCCGGATGCACTCGCGGCAAACTGGGTCTCCACTCCGCAACCACCCATCAAGTACGTGCAAAAGAGCATAAGTCTGTTCTTTCGTATACCTGGGTAACATTTTTCTTTTCAGAATTGAATGGGAGTCAAGTGATTTGATACCAACAATCCACAAACTTTCAACAAACTCTATACACTACCGCGGCGCTCCCGGGAGGTTTGTGGCCGCCATTGAAGAAGTTTTGCAAGTCGACGTCCGCAGCAAGTACCAGACACGTCGGTGGACGTCCCCGGACTACGTCAACTATCAGATCATCGACAACGTTCGCGTACAGTATCGCTTCGCTCTGTTACCTCGACCGTCTCCTCCTGTGGATGGCGAACTCAACATCGACACGGCATCCATCCAAATTTCAGCAGTTGAGGAGGTGAAAACTGCACAACTAGAGAGAACTGAATAGAGTAACTTGAGCGGTGGCTTGTTGCCAATCAAAATGACAACTTCAACTTGATCCAACCTCTCTTAGCGCATTCCATTAGGTTCTATAGTCGTTTCAATAGGTCACTGATTATTTACCCAGATTTGGCATTTTCCCGCCAGCCGGAGAGTGACGAGGTCCAAGTTTGTCATGGCTGCGAGCCTCCCGCCTGTGACTTCCTCAACTCCTGCCACCCCCAGGTAAGCAATGCACGTTATCTATGTTGTATCCTTTCTAACCTGACCTTCTGTATGCGCTTCTACGGAGAGTAGCGGCTCCAATCCCGACGTTGAATCAAACCCGACCATGACGCCGTTCACTGGGGCCCCTGCGGCTACTTCACCCGCGAAATCTGGCTCACTACCTGCTCCAGAGGGTGGAAGTATGGAAACACCAACAGTTGAAGCTCCTGTTGAGAAGGCCACGTCGAGTAAGAGTAAACGACGACGCGACAGACGCTCCAAACCAAAGCCCAAGCCCAAAAAGAAGCACACGGCTCAATGCGTGGGCTACTACGTCGACGCTCTGGACAAGAAGATGCTGTGGGGAGAAGCCAGGATCATCCAGTGCAATCTGACCACTCAGAAGATCAAGGTACACTTTGTGGGTTGGAGCAAGAACTACGACCTTTGGACGGATGCCATGTCCATTACGGCTCACGGCCGCTACGCTCGTGCGTACCGTTATTTATGGTATTTTTCTCCCTACAAAGCTATGGCCTGACATTTCTTTCTCTGCAGCTCGTATGAAAGACGAGACGGTGAAGAGCTGGGATGGCGACATGCATCTTTTCGAAGACATGCTGGGCACGATTGAGGAGGCCACGTTCACGCCTATTCCAGTACCAGATAACGAGCCCAAAGCCACTTCATCACGAAGTTCTGCTAAGAAGAAGACCAGCGACAAGAAGAACATTTCTAGTGAGAAACTCACTGCCAACGTTAAGGCCTCATCTGCTCCTCAACCTAAAAGATCTCACGCGATAAGAAAAACTACTGCGGATGATGAAGGCAAGGCTAGCTCAAAGAGTGTTTCAATAGCGAAGGCGGCTGAAAGCACAGGTATCGGGCGAAGCTCCAAGAGACAGAGACGAGAGGTACAGCAGCCAGCAACATCCAGTGCTCCAACAAGAGCAAAGGCTCGTCCATCAAAGAAGAAGAGGGCCCTTTCTCCCGATCAGCTCCCAATGTTTCGTGATCTGGAGCTGGATGACGGCACTGTGCTGGATTTTTCGGTGCAACGCAAGGAAGCGCGGGCAGAACGTGACGCTATGCAGAGCTTTCTTGCAAATTGTGCTTTGATCTGGAAGAAGCAGCTGGCGCTACCTGTAAAATAAGACAGGTGGAAGTGGTGACGTAGTGAGAATTGATGCGTGGGACGCTATTAAGAAAGTCTGTCCAAGTGATAGCAGCAATGTTTCTGAAGATGAACAAGATATTTTTTTTCGCTGTGGTCTTCGTAACGTGGCGACAAACGTTTGCTGCACAATCGCATATGCGAATGGGCCGCGCCGCTCTCCGATCGTTTCAAGGCTATTTCTCACACATGCCCGGCCGCCTTCACTCAGGCCTTATATTGACCCAACAAAGTGTAGGGATGGAAGAAACAAGGGGAGCAGAACACCCGTACGGGAATACGAGCATGCATCGACGCTTCTCATTTTCTCGAGAAGCAGTCGAAGCTATTGAAAAGGTAAGCACTTTTAATGTGAGTGAGTAGATCGAGCTAATGGTATGTGCTGTGGTAGGTAAAGTATCATTCAAGCGTCAATAAAAGCCCCGACAAATCCCCTCGAAAGGCCTTCTCGTCTCCGTCGATGACACGTACCAATGTCCCGCCAGATTATTGGGGCGAGCTTCGAGCAGATCACCTAGGAGTGCAAGCACAAGCAGCATCTATTGCACAAGATGAGATCATTCCGCCAGCTTCTGTGAGTGACGACGTGTCCTTTATGCTAGAGGTCAAAAGTCAGTCCGACCGCTTTAGCGATGATGATAGTGATGGCTCATCGTACTCGTCGGTCTGCTCCAAGGACGAATACTCTCCTACGCCATCGTCGGCTGAGTCCGTCACCTCTAGCTCGCCGTTGTTGCATCGTGGTCCTCCTGCTGGGTTCAACTCACCGGACGGTGAGGCTACTGAGCTTTCATTGCTGGATGGTCAAGATAAGCCGCGTGAAGGAGTTGAGCGTGAGCTACAGTCACAACTCAGCTTGGATATGAAAGTGAGAAGCCCATTGTCATCAAATCTAAACTGCAAGCTGCCACCAGCAGGAAAGAATACAGGGAAAAGCGAAGATGACCTCCCAGATTGGCTGCTGGAGCGTACTACCCTGTCTCCACCTGTTTCAACGACCAAGATGCCTCCGCGTTCACCACAACAAATTGAGGACGAGATTCGATTCGCCGTCGATTCAGCTGCGGCTCGTGTCCAGCAAGAGCTTGGCCGTCGTGAACAATTTAACAGCGAGCTACAGTCCGCAGCGATGTGGTCTCCAACTCAAGCAACTGCTGACAAGCAGTCAGCGACCTCAAAACCGTTTTCGAATGGCGGGAATGACTTAGAGGGGCGTGCGCACGTGTCTGATGAACTGTTTGGCGCCCAAGATGAAGAAGAGACGCAACCTATAGCTGATCATGTCGACGCGAATGAAGTGGAACACGGCGATCTTTTGCTACTGATGGAAGTTGTCATAGGTGACGGCAGAACTGAGACCATCGAGATTCACGAGGGGGACAATCCAGATATTTTGGCTTCGGCTTTTGCGCAGAAGCACGCACTGCAACCTGGTTCAGTTCCGAAATTAAGAAATTTGATTCAAGAGCAGCTTAACGCTCTCGCTGAAGCTGAGCCCGAGAAGAATTTGCAGTCTGAGCTGATTGTTGAAGACGAATGGGCGGTCGACGCAGAATTTGAGCAATTCGTGAATGCTAACTCTCGTTCCTTTGCATTCACTCCGTCTGCCCCAGAGACCAGTCGTGCAAATGATGGTGTGGATATAGCGTATAGACCCCAACCTGAACATCATACTAATGCGCCATGGCAAATACACGAGCGTGAAAACAATCGCGAGTTCAACTACAACAATCTCGTGGCTAGATATGGTCATTCTCAGCATAGTGGCAAGGTTGACCCCGAAGGACGTCGATCTGCACCAAGTGGTGCAGCTGCACCATACAGTGTGCAGACAATGGAGCACTCACGTTCTGGTGAGCGCGTATCGGCATCTTCCAGAGCCCCAGCTTTCACAACTACGGTGCAAGGCACTCGTAGTAGTAGCTCGAAAAAGAAAACCAATCTTGCTGATGCACCGGCGTATGAGCGGCTTCACGCTCTGGCTGAGTCGAAAGAAAAATGGATTCAACGCGCTCAGAAAGCGAAAGAACTGGAACAGGTTCGAGATGAGCAGCGACTGCAACAGGTCGAGCTGATGGCAGCCAAGTCACGCGAGCTCGTGGCAAACCGTACGAACGGTAACTATGCGCACATTGGCGAGCGCCTCCATGACGAAGCATTATCGGATATAGCCAGAAAGGTGCAACGACACGAGCGCCGAGTCGTGGAGCGTGAGCAGCAGCAAGACTGGATGTGTCCGAAATGTGCGTATGTGAACCAGTACAATGACTCTCGATGTCAGAATAAAATGGCACAAAAGCTACGAGCTCAACATGGTAAATCCTCGACAGTATCACACTCAGGACGCCGAGGGACTGCAAGTAGCGCCAAAAGTTCGTTTGGTGTGCAGCCTGAAGTTCTTTGTGGGCAGCCGAAACCTGAGCGACTCTTCCAGCCAACGCTGCTCACAACCTCATCCAGCGCCATGAAAGCTGTCAACGCTAACAAAGAGAAATCATTTCGGATGGCGAGTATGCGGCGCCAGCGACACCAAAGTGCCGTTGCAGAGGAATTCCAGCAAACTTGCCCGTTCAAACCGAAAATCAACAACGTATCGGAGGAGATTGTGCGTGAAAAACAGGAGACTGCTGCAGCTGTTGCTGCATTGAACGGCGAGACTCGACGAACCCGAAATCCTCATCTTGAGTTGTATGAAAATTCGTTCCAGGTTCGAGTCCAGCGAGAAGAACGAGAAGAAGAATACTTCAAGCAGTTTTCTTTCAAGCCGGATATTGGCGTGAATGCCCTATGGGTTGCACCTGACAAATCCCAGAGTGATTTTGTCGAGCGCCTTGCAGTGGACAAGTATCACGAGCTGGAGCGGAAGCGTGCTGCCCTTCACGACAAGTATGCCCCAAACCGAGACCCACATACAGGTAAAGAGCTGTTTAAGCCAGAAACAGGTCGAGCTCCTGCCTTTGCACGGAATAAACAAGGACTGCCCATTGGAGACTTCTTGCATGCTGCACACCGTGAACAACAGGAGTACCACCGCCAGCTACGGGAGAAGGACCAGCGTGAGATTGAGAAAAAATCGCAGCAAACGTTTGTTTCCGAGGCCTCACGCCAAGCGCTTGAGCGACGAAAAGCGGATACATGCATGCGGATTTTTAATGCTCTTCTTACAATGTCTCGTCAACCATCAACAACTCCGGAGTTTGGTGAATCTTCAGAGCCCACGAACTGTGAAGAAACGCAAGAGACAAACACTGAAACAGTGATACCAGTCCGGGTGGATCTCTCTGCGTTACCAGTTGAGATCTCGCGTGTGGTAGCAATCGTATTTGAGTATGCAAACCATGCGCCGATCTCGCGCGATGCCTTCTCGGGATATATGGATCGCCTTGTGCGTGAAGTACCAGGTGTTACCTACTCACAGATTATTTTCGTAGCCGAACATCTTCAAACGGATAGAGGAGGTCGACATCGCCACCAATCGCACCACTCAGACCCTGAACGAGAAGCGGCTCTTGCAGCTGCTGAGCAGAAGGAATTGACCTTCCATCCGGTCATTGACAAGAATTCGCGTGAAATTGCCACGAAACACGGTCGACTGTCAGGGTCCAAGGTATTTGAGGCACTCAACCAGTACTACGATCACTATCTCGAGCGCAAGGAGCAGCTTCGCAAGCAGCAGCAACGTGAGTTCAAGAAGTCGCATCCGTTCCACCCTACACTGGTCACGAAGACTCACCAACGAGAGCCTGCAGCTGCCGCTTTCTACGATAAAATCCTAATGGGCAATTTCGATAACTCTGGAAACACCGTGTCCTGGGAAGCCCCGGCCTTCGTACCACCAACAGCATCGAACCGAAACGCTTGTGTGTCAGCACCCCCCTCTGCACCGCTACAGACTGCACTCTCGAACGCGAGACCTTGTGTGCGCCCAATCGAGAACGAACGCAGTAGGTTCTACACGGCAGCGTCGGCTGATGAAGACTTACTTGAAGAAACTACACGAAGTATTTCTAGAAGCTCGTCAAGTTCCCAGCTGGAAGACGCCGAGCTTACGTCACGAGTGCTCGCAGCGCTGGACGAGAAGCCCGCATCCACCTCGCCAACGTCCTCATACCTCCTGACCAAAGCTCTTTCTGTCAACGACGACTCCAGTTTCTCTACAGACAAGGAGTGTTCCGTGCGATCACCTGAAGACTCGGCTCTGAGTCCGTCGGACTACGAGTTCACGGACATGTAGTGCGTTAGCTTCAACCTCTCTATACGAAACCAAACTTCAACCCTCTTTCACGATACAAAACCTTCTTTATAGACTTTTTCATGAAGTTGCGTAGGATCGAGGAGTTTTGCGAACCTAATTCGGCAAGCGAATGCGCGCAACCGAGGTGGTGCATCCGGTGAGCGGTACGACGATGGCTGCGCCGCCACTGAAGAACACGTTCGTGCTATACTCCCTAGTGGGCGAAGAACTGGAACCTGTACAGGAGAGCAAACCGCAGCGCGGACCTGACACCAACTGGAATGCCTTTGTGCTGCCGCTACCGTCCACAGGAGGCCGCGTGCGGCTTGCAGACGTACAGAAAGCGTTCCCTCTGGGAAACAATTATCACTTCGCCTTCCGCTGCGAGGATGGTGCGTACTTGGACTTGACGAATCCGGACTCGGCTGTTCCGTTCTGTGGCCGCAAGATCCTGGCGCGGATTACGCCGCTGGATGACGAGCCCAGTGTCGAATATCTACACTATGAGGAGCCTCGTGAGACTGCACCATCCTCAGGGCCGGCGCCGATTCCAGCAGTGACGAAGACTCGTACCGAGAGTTATGGAAGTAGCACAACGGAACGTCGTCATCGCGACGACTATGAGGAGTTCGAGTCCACGACTTACGAGTCCCAAGGTAATGGAGAAGAACGGAGGTTTACTTGTTGGGGGTTCTAATGTGTATGTTGTGGTGTTCTAGATGAAGAACCGCCAGCTTCAGTTGTACGTTCGCCATCGCGGGATAAAATGCGGAAGGAGCAAGCGGAGAGTGACTGGAATCACAATAGCTACCAGGACGGTGGTAATGGATACAATGCGGGCGATGAGAATCGCAGCTCTCAATTTGGTCGTGATGATCGATACGACTCCAGTGGGAGATCAGGCTCTCGTGAATGGACCGAGGCAGGCAAAGACGCACAGGCTTATCTGCGGAAACAGACGGAGCAAGCCTACGACTTTGCCAAGAAGATTTCTATCGAGGATGCCAAGAAAGGAGCGTCGGAGACAGCCAAGAAGGCGAAGAAGTGGGGTGGCTCCTTGCTTTCGTCGATTAGCGCAACTATTTCCAATGCTAGTGCGAACGTTTCGAAGGTAAGTTTGCTTACTTTCTGCCCCGAGGAATGCCAAACACTAATCAATTGCCCGCCATGCTGTTCGATATTTACAGAACGAAACCATTCAAGTTGGCGGTGTCACCGTGCAAGTCGTGCGGTTACTCGCCGAGGGTGCCTATGCTCAAGTGCTTTTAGTTCGGTCGTCAGCCACCAACGAAACTTTTGCGCTTAAACGAATCCTCTGCCAGTCCCAGGAGGTTGAAAATGACGTGCAGATGGAGCTCCAAGTCTTCCGTGTACGTACCTTATGATGTGAAAACTTTGTTTTGTAAGATCATGACTAATACTTGTTATGGTTTGGATTTCCAGTCCGTCAAGCACCTAAACATCATGCCACTTGTGGAGTTTTCTGAAGCACGAGTTCAACAGGGAATGGAGGTACGAATAACTGGTTTGTGTTGACCTTGATATCTATCGCTTCCTGTACCTAACGATCGTTTTTGCTCTTTGCCCGTTTTAGTTTTACTTTTTGGTCCCGTATTTCGAACGCGGAAGTTTGTGGGATGCGATTAATGCCGCGTGCCAGTCATCGTCGCCTTTATGGCCGTTTACGCAGCGGACAGCACTTCATCTTTTTCATGGCATTTGCTCAGGCGTGCTTGCTCTGCACCGATCGGGCTTTTGCCACAGAGACATCAAGCCTCACAACATCCTGCTGTCCTCGTCGTTCAGCGGCGAGGATTTCCTTGCCTACATACCGGTGGTGACAGACTTTGGTAGCTGTGCTCCGATTCGTGTAGAAGTCAATTCACGTCGGAATTCGCTCGAGTTGCAAGATGAAGCAAACCGCAAGAGCTCAGCTCCTTATCGCGCACCGGAACTTTTCGAGCCAACGGTTGACGTCGCGCTGGACGGTCAGTCGGACGTATGGTCTCTTGGTTGTGTACTGTAAGTATCTTGTAATGTTTTCTGCGACTAATGTTCTGTGGACAAGGCTCTAACTACGACTGTACTATCGTGCAGTTATACGATGGCATTTGGAACAAGTCCATTTGAGCACCCGCGAGAGGTATGTGCTCTATTCACTTACCACGTCGCTGCTTTTGCATGCCTTCTCACGATTCTATTGTTTTGAAATGCCCAGGGCTTTATGAAGCTGGCATGTTTAAACGGCCGAGTGTCATTCCCACCAGAGCAAGGCGGCGTCGTGCACCATCGCGGCACACAATTTACGGCCGAGTTCTGTGACTTCATTCGTGACATGCTACACACAAACCCCGAGGAGCGACCGTCAGTCTTGGATGCACTCGAGTTTACTGAAGAGCTCCTCAACGACGAGATGCAGCGGTAAGACCTCACAGCATACATTTTCTTCTCTCCTTACCGTGCTTTCAAATATAAAATTGAACTGGCAAGAGAAACCCAAGATAAAAGAAGAATTCATTTTTAAAATGTGGACTAACCTCAAAAACCAGCTCGTTGCAAACACGAAACAATTGCTTGACGAGAAACGAAGGAGCAAGAGAGCACGCTGTGTCAGTCACGATTTCCCTATGACTTGAAGGCTTAGGCCAAGTAAGCAGCGATGAGGCTCACGGTAGCTGCCAACATGGTCGAGACAGCGGTCGTAGTAGTAGCAGCACTGGATCCAGCAGAGCTGTCACCAGTTGTGCTGCTGGCCGTGGAGGGGGCATCCGTAGCTCCTGCGGGTGCGAACGAGGCCGAACCCGAGTTGACGCTCCAGCCGACGGAGCCGCTGCTGGAGTCCGAGTCGGTCGAGTTGGTAGGCGTGATGCCGCAGTACTCTAGCAGTTTCTTGGCCGAATATTGTAGACCCCAGAGGTTGTAGCGGCAGTTAGGCAGCTCGTTGTACAGCTCCTGTAGGGCGGCCTTGCAGGACGCTGTGTCGCACATCTCGGTGGCGTCGGCGGTCGTCACCTGCAGCATTGTGCCGGATTGCAAGCTCAGGGCCTCCTCACACTGCTCTGCGCGCTGGTTCGACGTTAGAATGGCCTCGCCCGCGTCCAACTGAGTGCTGTTGCACTCGGAGATGGCCGCGAGCTCTGCCGACATGGACGCCGATCCTGAGCCCGATGCAGACGACAGCGAGGCAGTCGTTGTCGTGCCAGAGCTGGACTGCGCGGAGGCAACGGCGGCGACAGTAGCCACAAGCAGGACAGGCGTGAAAGTGCGCATTGCAGTGGCGACTAGAGAGGTCCGTGGAATATTTGATAGTGAACAAGGGAGAGTCGGAAACACTTTTTACTCACTTTTTAGACTTAAATTGTGTGTCCACAGATGGCGTGCCTCTATGTGTTAGTGGAGCGGTCGACACATCTGTGCCTAACCCAGTGTTTGATGTTTGTTATTATTATGCGATGTCCGTGGAGAAGCCGCAGTGGTTGAGGAACTTTGTAGCCGAATACTTGAGTCCCCATAATTCGTAGCGGCAATTGGGTAGCGTGGAGAACAGCGTCCGCAGTGCGTTGAGACAGGCCTGCTCTGCGCAGAACTCATCTGCGGCGTCGGCTGACTGCAGGAGCATGCCGGACTTGATGCCGAACTTCTTCTCACACTGCAGTGTGCTGGGCTCCGTGGTAAGGATTGCTTCACCGAGATTCAGCTGATCTTGGGTACACTCCGGAATGTCATACACAGTGGCTGCCTCTGTTCCGTTCGACGCGGCAAAGGCTGAACACATCGAAACGTCGGCAACGACAAGAAGGAGGAGGACGACAACAGGTAGGTAAGCTCGTGGCGCCATGGATTGATGGTTAGCTGTCTGAAGCAATTGTGACGAGCATTCAGCGTTTATTGTCCTTGGTGTCGATTTTTAGTCCCAGGGATGACGCAAATCAGACCTCAGATGTCCAACGCCGGAATTCAGTGGAATAACAGCCTCAATTTGGACACTTGGCTCTGGTCGAAGATTGCCTCTATGGGTGATCGGGCGATATCTAGAAGTCGCTCCTTGCCCAATTTGAACGCCTGCGCAATGCGCATGTACTCGATCGATAGCGTGGTGTCCAGCACGCCGTAGTCATCCGTACAGATACACATGGGGTAGACGCCAAGTTGCTGCTCCTGGTCGCGATCGTTGGCGAGAAGCCTACCGTGCGGGTGCGAGGTGAAGCCGCACACGCACAGCCCCGAGGCCTCGTGCTTCTCATCCAAGGAACACTTACAGTCTCCATCGTTGCGGTATCTGTCCAATGTATGGACGTTGGAGGTCAAACAGACCTCGACGGGGATTCGCAGCGCCAGCATCTTGGAGTAGAGCGGTTCCGGTAGGCAACAGGCGTGACCTAGTCGGTCCGGTCGGAAATTCAGGATCCGAGTGGATTCGTCGTCGTCGAAGTGTTCGGCAAAGTGCACGGCGAGCTTGAGGCCTCCGGCTCGCGCGCGCTCCAACACGTGCTCGAAGCGGTAGAATTCGGAATTCGGGCGCTCTGAGTTTCCGCTGAGGTCGATACCCACAATGAACGGACAATTCTGCTCGTTCTTGCGCTTGAGCGCCATGTTCACGGTGTCTTCCGCCAACTGCAGCGGTTGGTTCCGGTTGATGCTTAGCAGCAGTCGTACCTCGATGTCCAGATCTTGTCGCGCGTGACTTTCTTGGAGCGCTGACACCACTTCGCCCACGTAATCTGCACGGGTCGCGCCATCCCTCGGCAAATCACGCGGCGTGGAGCGCAATTCTAGATACTTGACGTTCTCTGCGGCAAAGTCCTCCACCGCCTCAATGACAATCCGGCGAAGTACGCGTCGACTAGTGACTACTTGGTGGATCAACCCAAACATCTCGAAACACTCGTCCAGACTGCGGTTCTTCGGAAGTCGCAGCGGCTCCGTACCATTCCGCTTTGCTTCGTCCTGTAAGAGCTCCTTCAAAGTTGACGGCCGAATAGACCCATGGATGTGTGCGTGCAGCTCCACCTTGGGCAGCGCCCTGCAGTACGCCGCAAGCTTGTCATCTATCGGACCCAATAAGTCCATCGAACGGTATGATGTGGTGCACACTTGGTGTGGTCTCACCAAAGAGACCGGTTTCATTCCACGGTCACTTTTTCAAAGAAGTGACACAACAAAGGTAACAGAGCCGCCACAACCAAACCCACCGAGCCCTGTGTCTATTATATCCCTCTTCATCTCGTCATGATCGACCACTTCGTCATCTTCTCCAAGACCGGTACGGTGCTGTGGTCGCGCACACTGTGTAAGCTGGGTGGCGACCCAGTGGACAACCTCATCAACCGCGTGCTCATGGAGGACCGCTCCGGCGAGAAGAAGTTCATCGACGACGCGTACGCCATGCAGTGGGTGTTTGAGAACAAGCTCGACTTGGTCTTTGTGGTGGTCTACCAGAAGATCCTTCAGCTGCTGTACATTGAAGAGCTGCTGGAGATTGTCAAGAAGGACTTCATCGCCATGTTCCCGCAGCAGATCGCCAACAAGACGCCCGTCAAATACGAAGACAAGTTCACCAAGATCCTCAAGGCCACGGAACTTAAGTTTACCGAGAAACAAGCACGCAAGGGACCGCGCGCGTTCAATGCGTCCAAGAAGGCCAAAGCTAAGGGCGTGGTGTCCAATACTTCGGGCAAGACGGCGTCGTCATCGCGTTCCGCCACGACTGTGGATGTATGCTTCTTTCTCAGCTGTTATTGCAACTTATGGGTGCGTTTTATTAGATAATATTTTGATTTTGTGTATTATTGGAGCAGTCTAGTGAAGATGGCAGTGATAGCCTTACGTCTGACGGGAAGGACAAGAGCCTGGAGGAGCTGGAGAACGAAGCAGCTTTGCGCTCGAAAGTGCGCGAGATGCGCACGGGTCCGCGTCGTAAGGGCAAAGATAAGGCCGCGAAGGAGCCCAAGAAGAGCGGCAAGAAGATGACAAAATGGGACGACACGAAGGTCTCCAAGAAGGAGGCCGAGGCCTTGGATCGATCCAAAACGGTACCTGAGCTACTGTGAATGAGTGGCTGCAACTGAGTGGGCTTGCTGATCGATTTGTGTGTTAAACGATATCGTCAGATCACTGCCGAGGAGGAAGAAGCGCAGCTCCGCGAGAAGCGTGAAGCCTACATTGGAGTAAGGAACTTTTCCTGGTTGACATCCACCTACGCTACATCCTAATGCCACTCTGCGCTATTCGTGTGACTTCGTGTAGGAAATGGAAGATAGCGACTCGGAAGAATTCTCTGACACCGACGATGAGTCAGCAGCTTCGTCTGGAGCAGAATCCGAGTCAAGCCAGGGCTGGAGCTTTTCCAAGACGCGTCTGGGTAACTTCCTGAGCACGGTGTCTGGCAACAAGATCCTTGAGCGAGAAGACTTGGAGCCCGTGATCACCCCGATGCACCAAATGGTTGGCTCTATTCTAACTACATATCTCTGTCATGTGTAAAGTACTAACACGTGGTCGTCTTCTTTTTTGCAGCTGATCAGCAAGAATGTGGCCTCGGAAGTCGCCGATGAGCTTTGCGAGTCTGTCATTACCACTGTGGTCGGCCAGAGACTCGAGAGCTTTACGCGCATCTCCACTGTCGTGCGCAAGGCTTTGGAGGCTGCACTGCTGCGTATCTTGACACCGAAAAAGTCCACCGACGTGCTGCGTGAGATTCTGCAGGCTAAGTCCGAGGGCCGTGCTTACAGCATTGTGTTCGTGGGTGTGAATGGTGTTGGTAAGTCCACCAGCCTGTCCAAGGTGTGCTACTATCTCAAGTCGAAGGGCGTGAACGTCATGATTGCTGCTTGCGATACGTTCCGATCTGGAGCTGTGGAACAATTGAACCAGCACGCCAAGGTTCTGGACGTGGAGCTGTTCCAGAAGGGCTACGCGAAGGATCCCGCTTCGGTGGCCAAGGAGGCTATCAAGTATGGCACGGAAAACGGCTACGACTGTGTGCTGATTGATACTGCTGGACGTATGCAAAATAACGAGCCGCTTATGCGTGCGCTGGCCAAGCTGGTATCCAACAACGAACCCGATCTGGTTCTCTTTGTCGGAGAAGCGTTGGTGGGCAACGATGGCATCGACCAGCTTTCGATGTTTGACCGGGTAAGTCTCTTGAAGCTCGCTAATGCTGCTTGATCTAGGCCTAACCTTGTGAATTCTGTTGTGCTAGGCTCTTGCTGACTACTCGGACCGCCGTGAACCGCACCGCATTGACGGCATTGTCATCACGAAGTTTGACACGATTGATGACAAGGGTACGTTGTCGTTACTTTTGACAGCTTGTCATTGTGTATGGCTCACTTTTCTTCATTTTTTAACAGTTGGTGCTGCGGTGTCGATGGTTTACAAGACTGGCCAGCCGATCATGTTCGTCGGCACGGGCCAGAAGTACACGCACCTGAAGAAGCTAAACGTGCGAACTGTGCTGCGTCACCTCCTTCAGTAAGGATATTTGACGCTCTGCTCGACCAAACGGATCTCACGTCAATTCCATTCTTCATAGTGAGGACGACTACTTTTCCTAACGCTTCAAATAGCACTCGACGTGATTCTCCAGTATCTTCTCAATGTTCGTTCGTACTGGCGCTGTATCCGTATCCAAGCTCTGGGTATTGAAGCGGGGGCGTGACCAAGTCCACGCGAAGAGCATCCAAATCGATTACCCATGGCGTTCCGAGCCACATGGCATGAGTCGTGTGGTCTTCTCGCTCGTAGCGCGTTAGCGGGTGCACCAGAACGCTGAGCGACCCCCGGTGTAGCGTGAACCACGACAACACCTGGGCGAAGGACTCAGCAGGTACCCACGTCTCGAAGCTGCCACTGACGTGCGGACCCACAGGTTCGAGGTTCATCGGAGGTGGCTTGCCCTCCAGACCTGGGAGCTCCTTGGTCGTCATGCCATTGCACACAGCGATGAAGTTCTTGGGGTTAGCCGTCACTTGGTCCACAAGCGCATCTCGTAGCGCTTGCGCCTCCTTCCTGGAGCACTCGTTGGTGTGGTAGAAGCACGTGTGGAAGTGCCACTCCTTGATAGTGTTTTGGTCGACTTTGTTCGGTGACATGGAGCGATAGGATCTAGTTGACGTGCACAAGGCGGATCGGTATGTGAGCGTCCGCTTTGACCATGGTGGTCATGTGGACTTGATAACGCATTTCATCCAATCATGTTTGTTTTTGGGGATGACGCGGCTTTGCATGACCGCCCATCACTATATGGCGCAAAAAAAAACGCCATCAAAATGGCTACAATCTGTAAGTCACTCCTGCGAGGGAGATTGAAGGTCAAGCTCTAGAGTGATTGCCAGCAAATGGACTGCTCGACCCATTCGGTTGTTTGGAGGCTCAGAGCTCGACACTACCTGAGCCACGAGACCCGACGACGTAGCTAAATGAGGGCATCTGTGAAACAAGTCGTCATCGAAGCTAATCATGGACATGCCACGTAGTGGTTTCTGTGCTCTTGCTCAGCCTCGAGTCTGTAGATGCCCAGAGCTGATGTTCGAGCCAATTGGGCGTTGCCTAGACACCTGTATTAATAGCGACGAGACCGAGAGGTGGCGTCGTTGCATTTGTGCAGGGACGGAGTTTATTTCTGTGAAGAAGAAGACTGGTGATAAAGGAGGTGGCGGGGTTTCATTTTTAAACTTCCGCTACCATTTTGGCGAAACGTGTGCAGCTTCCCACTCCGACAGTAGAGCCCCCGCGCGCAACAGAAACAGAGCCGCCAGCCCCTGCTCGCTTGCGCCCTGCCCCACATCGTTCGCAACCGTCGAAGCAGTAGCGCTTCGGTAGCCCTCGACAGTAAGCAAAGGCAACACAGAGTCAACATGGGGCTCTGTGCTTCCCAGATGAGCGATTCCGATCGGCAGGCGATGGCTAAGTCCCGCGAAATTGAAGCCAAGAACGAAGAGGCTCACCGCGTGGAGCAGGAGAAGGTCAAGCTGCTGTTGCTAGGTGCAGGCGAGTCAGGCAAGAGTACGGTCTTCAAACAGATGAAGGTGCGCCGACTGTGTATGATGAAAGTGCTCAAAAGTTGTTAAAACTCTATAACTAACTCTGGTTTTGCTTCTTCTATGATAGATTTTGTATGGTGCAGCTCTAACCGAAGAGGAGAAGCGCCATTGCACACCCATTATCTATAACAACGTGGTGACGTCCATGAAGATGCTGATCGAGCAGTGTACGGAAATGAAACTGAAGGGCGAAGTTGTGTGCGTACAAGATTTCGAGGATATTCGGACGCTGAGTGATGAGGCAGAAGTGAACCCGGTCATAGGACAGAAGATCAAGAACCTTTGGACAGACCCTGGCATTGTGGCTACGTGGAACCGACGAGCTGAGTTCCAGATCATCGAGTCAGTCAAGTATTACTTCAATGACCTTGACCGCATCATGCGCGATGACTACGCAGCGACGCAACAGGATATGTTGTACGCACGTGTGCGTACATCCGGTATCGTAGAAGAACGGTACCAGATCGATGGCGCTACCTTCGTCATGTACGATGTCGGTGGACAGCGTAACGAACGTAAGAAGTGGATCCACTGCTTCGAGGACGTGACGGCAGTGATTTTCGTGGCAGCGCTGAGTGAGTACGATCAGTCTTTGTACGAGGATGCGTCCACAAACCGTATGATCGAGGCCATCACTTTGTTCGACGAGATCATCAATAACAAGTTCTTCCTGAACTCTGCTATGATCCTGTTCCTTAACAAGAAGGATTTGTTCCAGGACAAGATCAAGAAGGTGGACCCCAAGTCGGTGGAGGTGTTCAAGGACTTCCCCGGTGGCATTGGCGACTACGAGCTGGGAGTGCAGTATTTCCTTGGAAAGTTCATGGAGATGAACCGCCAGCCCGAGAAGGAAATTTACCACCACGTGACGTGCGCTACCGACTCGCAGAACGTCCAAGTCGTGTTCAACGCCTGCAAAGACATTATTTTAAAGCAGAATATCAAGGGCTCCGGCTTCATGTAGGCAGGCGCAATGACTTGTACGACAACGGAAAACGCACGTCGACCAGATAACTGACGGACGACACGCCTTGAGGTCGAGGAGCGTGTGCCAAGCGAAGCGAGATAAGCCTATTAAGCGCCAGCCTAGCATACCCCCAGCGCTTCCCCACCTTCGCCGGCTCGTAGGTAGTAGAAAGAGGTGGACTGCGTAGAACAATTTATATACATTGACCCTTCTCCCATTTAGCCTCTTGGTCTTGCCTGCATTACATACACATCAATATCATGGACTTAATGCTGGCATCATGGACTTAATGCTGGCACTAACATCGTCGGTGGCCTTGGCCTTGCGGCGCTATTGCAGCGGTACGAGACGTTAGCTCGGTGCTCGACTTCGGCGAAGTTTTTGTGTTTTGCCTCGAATTCATTCGCGCCAAAATAGACCTACCCGCTCATTCTCGTACACCAATCATAATCAGTATAGAGTGAAACGAACCAATGAAACCACTTTATACAGAATCCCGCCAATCAAAGACTGTTATACGAGTCGAGGGAAATCGGGTATGATGTGTACGGGATGGACGGGGCTGTCTGCTTTGGATATGGGCGTGACCAAACCGATCATTCCTCAATTTACCGAGTAATTCAAACCCCAATCAGCAGTAATGGCGAAGACTCCCTCCAAGAAAGCCGCGAAGACGGTTGCTAAGTCCGGCAAGGGCAAGGGCAAGGGCAAGAAGCGTGTCGAGTCGTACTCGACCTACATCTACAAGGTGCTGCGTCAGGTGCACCCCGACACGGGTATCAGCAAGCGTGGAATGTCGATCATGAACTCCTTCATCAACGACATTTTCGAGCGCATCGCTTCGGAGGCCGGCAAGCTGTCGCGTTACAACAAGAAGTCCACCCTGTCCAGCCGTGAGATCCAGACGGCTGTGCGTCTCATGCTCCCCGGTGAGCTGGCTAAGCACGCCGTGTCAGAAGGCACGAAGGCTGTGACCAAGTTCACTTCGGCCTAAGCTCTCTAACAACTGAATTCTCGGCTTTGGTTCAGCTTCCAATAGCCTGTCGTTTGCTTAGTGTGATCGACCCAATCAAGTCGGTATCCTATCTGTTGTGCAGTAAGGAACCGCACTCTTCATTCTGGTGTTTATTAACACCACCCTTTTGCGAAAGATATTTAACGTGGTGCTGGTGCTTTTCTGATGAAGCTTGTGTTGTGCTGAAATTTTGATCGAGTTTGTGTGTGTAATGGTCGCTTAGACTTCGTCATTTTAATTACGGGTATAGTCCTGCTTTTGGCTTTATTTGTAATGGAGCGGTGCTTGTATTTTATCCCTGGCAAAACCATGGACTTGATCAAATCTATGTGCTGCGCTGTGAGAGCATGTGCAGTCAAGCTCGAGTCGTCACTGGAGACGTTGTGTAGATTCGAATGAATAACATCTCCAGGCTCTAGAATTTGTGCTTGTATTTGCAATACGATGGTAGTGTTCTTGGCCTTTATTTCTAACCGAATTATGCGATAAGCTGTTGTCCAGCTATTACTCGCAGATACTCGAAGTTCTCCTGTCGTCTAAGTAGGACCGCACCGAGCTTCGAGCCTCGAAGCTTTCACTCGAGCGTGGTTGCAGCAGAGTGACGATTCGCTGACGAATGGATCCGCGATCACCAAAAAAGAGGTTAGCAACGCCCCGGAAGCGACCAAGATCGAAACAAGAAAGCGATGCGAAGGTTCCTTCTCGCAGTGCCTGTCTGTTTGAGGCAAACTTTGATAGCGAAGCGAGAATTGCCACAGTGCTGGGTGCGTACAAATGATAGATGGCTTGCGGTGAATATATCTATTGGTACGGCAGGGTCATCAAAATTAGGGATCATCCAGCGTCAACAATGTCGTGGTCTGTTTTCGCGGAGGCACGCCAGCCAAGAGCACCGATGCCGCATTGGCGCGCTCACCTGCATATACTGTCCAATTCTGGTCTTCGTAAGGCAGATGGACACTCGTCAGCGCAGCGGCTGGTGCCGATCGACTTAATCCAAGAGCTCCGCTCGCCACCATGGAAAATGTATCTAACGTATCGATTTCTGCGAGACACGCTCATATTCCGCGACCTACCGACCTCCGTGCTGTGGTAAACTTGATGAGCTGGGACGCCACTCGCAGTGGCTGCCACCGAGACATTTGAGGCAGCGGATCCCGAATTTTGACTTCCAAGTTGAATTTCGGCAAAAAGGATCCCTTTACGAAATCCTAGTAAAAGCGGCTCTGACTCTTTTTCCAAGCCAAAACCAAATTTACAGAGTTTCGGGCGAACGCCGAATCATCCGGTGTCGCCACCTCGCTCGGCTCGCATCCGTCTCCCTTGCACGCGCTCCCTCTCATAAAGCGACTGTCCTAGCGGTCCCCAGAGAGCCCCAGCATCGCCTTTTACCCCCTCTCCTTTCGCTATGACGCCGCCCGACTTCTTGTTGCGTGTGCCGCCGCTCAAGCTGCACGTGCGCAACGCTACTCAGACCAACGGAGAACCAGCCGTGGTACGTTAATCGAAAGTCCCATACAAACCCACGAAACACTGCGCTAACCACCTCCTTCTCTTTGATTTGCCGCAGTACGAGCTGTTCTGCCGCCTCAATAAAACGCGGGAGAAGCATGACGAGCCTGTGGAGGTGATGCAGTGGAGTCTCTGGAAAACGTACGAGGAATTCCAGGCGTTCGACAACCAGATGCGTGCGACTCACAATTCCCCATTCTCCAAGATGATGGTTACTGTAGCCTTTGCTCCTGGTCACCGTGTACGCGCCTTCTTCCACCAGGACCAGACGTCCAGTTTCCTTGAAAAGCGTCGTGCTGAGCTGGACTTTTACATGCAAAGAGTGATGCTCTTCCCGAACGTAGTGGAGTTCTCCAAGCGCGGAGGTTGCAAGGTACTGGCCGATTTTATCGGCGCTGAGCTGTACATGGACTGCAGCGGACTGGTTTCGCCCAGTATGAACATGTCGGGAGTCTTTTCGTCGTCCAGAGGAATGCTGCGCGATTCCACGGATTCAGACAACCGTGCGTCGTATGTCAGTGCTACTGGCGCGGGAGATAAGATCAGCTCGCGACGTAAGATGTGCAGGATGGAGATCGAGGAGGAACTCGTTCTACGCGGCGGAGCACACGAGCTTAAGCGGTTTAAGAAACGTGCTCGTGTTTTCCGCAAGGAAAACGACCCTGTTGCCGCTGCGGAGCCGTTTGTGGAGTTTTTACACAAGGAATACGACCCGGAATTTGTGCTGTGGATTCTACGACGCTTTGTACGCTCAATCAAGAGTTCGGAGAAGCGTGAAGCGCTATGTGCTGCCGGTAGCATTTCGGTTGAATCAGTCGACGTTGAGGACGTGGATGAGAACAGACCACAGCGTCAGAATCTCCGCCTCAGTGTGCAAGAAGATGACGGATCCACGAAATATGGTACGTGGAAAATATGATGATGTTATTGCACTATTAATTACAGGATTACTCATTTTTTTTCTCTCGTTTGTTTTCTCTTGCGGATTTCGCGCTAGCAGAGCAAAAACTGCAGACTTTTTCGAGCAGTCAGAGAAGCTCAGGCGGCCGTGCTAGTGACCCTGCCATCCCTGGACGCGTCTCGCGGAAGAAAGCCAACCGACAAATTCTAGAGCGGGTAAATACTCTTTCGAACGGCAACGTGCACACTGTGAGTGAATTCAAGCAGGCAGCCAAGGCACTTGGAAACCAAGAAATGAGTGGTCAGGCGTTTGTAGACTATCTACGCTCAACTTTCGGCAAAAAGGAAGCGGAAGAGTTGCTGCACCTGGTGGTCGAGGTTGTTCCGCAGCCACAGGTGCAGCAAGAACTGCGTGTCGCCTTAGCGCGGTAAACAAGGCACCCCGCGCCAGTTTTGCAGAAGAATCAAGACCCTAAAAAAATTCTCTGGGCAACGCAGACCCGTGATCGAAGCAGCTCAGAAGTTTTTACAGCTTCATGAGCCTAGACAAGTGCAGCAACTCAAAATGAGCCGCGTCCCACGAGATTCATCTACACGAACGGTGGCGATAGAAGCTGCCACATCAATTTTTAACTGTACAAATATTCATAAGAAATAATGTCCATTGCATCAACTGATCATCGCATCGATTTTCAACACGATCTCGCGCAGTTTCTTGATCTCAAGTGTCGATCCAATGCCGTTCTTGAGTAGATTCGCGAATTGAACCTTCGAGTACAACGTCTGCATCCATGCAAACATGGTTAGCTCAGCAGGATAGTACAAAAGTGGCACTGCTGCCACTGAAACTCACCTTGTTAGCTTGGACCCATTCGAGAAGCTCGTTTTCGTCGTAGTAGAACGCTTTGATGTAATTACCAACGTACTCCCGTCCACGAGGTACCGTTCGAGAGCTAATGTGGTTGATCAGGTCAAGTCCATTCTGGAGTGCATGTAAGTCAAGCAACATCAGAGCGCGGCCTTGTGGAGTAGGTTTGGGCACCGTAGAGAACGCCTGCAACAGTGTATCCATGATAATTTGCACCATTTCCGCCCAAATATCTTCCCGGGCGTCCATCGGGATAGATCCGTCAGCTAGAATCTGTAATCCTCCCCACGCTTCTCCACACTTCTGCACCAAGTGCACGATGTACTCGTTGTGCTGATCACTGATGTATGGGATATCCCACGGCACTGCTGCAACGGAATCCATAAGACCATGGACGTCCACAAGCTTCGTTGCAATCGTACTGTACATGAAGCTACGGAGCTCTCGTGCCATCGTGCGATTTCGCTCGTATACTTCATCCATGAGACAGAGATATCGGTCCGGAAGATAGGATCGGGCGAGGTCTTCAATTGCGTTCAGCAGTCTGGACTGACCGACTATCGCTTCGCAAGCAATTGATCGCTCGGTCAAGGCATACAAACTGCCTTCATCAGCGTCGTCCATGGCGGTTGGAGTTCTAGTCACCTTGCGCAGAGTAACTTTCCTCGACATCGGCGAGTTCTGCTGGTCCAATCGTCCTTTATCAGAGCTCGCAACAGGGTAAATGAGAGCAGACGACTGCAGCAGAACTTCGCCAGCATTGATTTCATCTGCAATACGACAAATCCCAGAGCGCAGTCCATTCCACCGCGTAGC
Source organism: Phytophthora nicotianae INRA-310 (assembly GCF_000247585.1). Taxonomy (NCBI): domain Eukaryota; phylum Oomycota; class Peronosporomycetes; order Peronosporales; family Peronosporaceae; genus Phytophthora; species Phytophthora nicotianae. The sequence goes on along the minus strand of NW_008649019.1, from coordinate 78,531 downwards.
ATCATTTTTGATTAATCCTCCACCTTTACCCCGGAATAACTGTGTAATGTCGTCTGCAGGGATAAAGTTGGTGAAGACGGCGTACAAGTTAAACTCGAACAGATTAATCAGCGAGCGGAAAACGTCCCAGGCAATATGAGGGAGGTGTTCCATCATTTTCAGGTAAACACCGCAGAGTCTAACAGCCACAACGATGGTCAGCCCTACCGAGCCTAGTAGAATCTATGTCAAATTTTGCACGTACCGGACAAAGCCTGCGAGGCTCGAAGAGGTCAACACAAATTCGGACTCGTTCGGATCCATGACCGGGAGCTCTAGCTTATCATCAAGTTGTGGAGACATTTTGTCCCCATTACTTACGCCAATCGTTTCATGGTGGAAGCGGATGCCTTGCTTCATCGACAGCCACTCCATCGAATTCGCCGCGCTAAACGGATTTCCTTCGCTGTGGAAAGAAGGAAACACGCGTCTTGAATAAATAGGGTTGACTGCAAGATCCCCACGAACTTTCCGCTCAAAGTAGTATCCACTTCGCTTCTCGATGAGCCGAAGTAGACCCGCATTATCGTCGCCGTCAGTGGTCGAAGCAGTGACGCGAAGCCAGTTTTCTGTGTCCAGAAGCATTCGAGCCAACTCGATGTTATCGTCATGAAAGGCGTGCAGATACTGCTCACACTTGACCCGAAGAACTGATCGAATCCTGTGCAATAGGGTCAATACAAACACATTATTTTCTGGCAGAGATCAAAGCGTACAACAGCTCTACGATACTTACTTTGACGAAGGAGCACCTGTAAACTCCTCTCCAATTTCAGTAAACGTCGTGGTCGCAAGTGAAAGCGCAATAATGTGCTCCATCTTGTAACCTAATAATTCACACAATCACCAAATATCGTTAAACCCAAAGCCACCCTCATTTTCATGTCTCGACATTTACCATAAGTCGTGTCCAGCTTCTCAATCATCTCCACCACGTTATGCTGAATATTTTCCCACACAATTTTGCGATACCTCAGCAAGGTCATCCCCGTATCACAAAGAACTTGATCATATAAAGACTTTTGCGACCCAGAATGTCCTAGTGAGCCATTTCTCGAGCGCTGCGATGGAGACTCTAGCCCCTTCAACCTGCCACTTCCATGTCCGTGCCTTGAGGAGTGAGAATGGTGATACCCCTTCTCATCATGAGCATCTTCTTCTTCGCTGTCATCGTCATCGTCGTCGTCATCGTCGTCAATTCCGCAACGGTGAAGGTACGCGATGTCGTCGTTGAGCGGGTTGAACGGATCACGATGCCATTGAACCAATAGATAATACGTGTGCATCAAGTCGGTGAGGTGTTCATAGCCTCGCTTGACGTTCTCAACTGTTTGGGAAGCCGGCGTTAGTGCTGCATCCACTGGTTCTCCGCTCTTGTTTCCGTTGTTGTCTTCTACTAAGGTATTTTTCTTTGCTAGCTTGAGCTTCTTTGGCGATACGGCCTCAAATACCTGGCGCATAAATTCACTGGTCATGTCGTCGAGCGAGCGTACGATGATCTCCGGGATTTTGGATAGCACGTCGTTCAACGTGTATGATGAGAACTCGAAACCGAGGTTTTCAGAGTGGTCTGCAAGTGTAATGTAGGCCTGCAGTAGCTCCTTGTACTCAAGAGGGTCGAACTGTCCCGCAACTTTTCGCAAAGACTAAGTTGTCACAATAACAAAAACGCCAAGGTAAGCGTGATAAGCTATCATTTCGCAGGTATGTCCAAGACAAATGCAACGAACGTACCTGATCGAACTGTTCCCGTAGTTTTGGAATGAAGTCTTGCATCCGAAGTCGGATTTCATCTAAGATATTAAGCCCATGCATCTCTTCCCGTGCCAGTCCCTTCCTTAATCCAACGCATATGTCCACCTGCCATCCAAGTCAATTCAGAGCAGCACTTACTTAAGGATCAGGTATAAAATGCACTTACAGCAGTAATGAAGTGGTGCGCTTGAAGAGCACGATTCATCTTCTCTTCTTCTTCGAAGAAGTGCACAATTTGTGAGCCCAAATTGACAATCTGTTGATCGAAATAACAGCAGTGAGTACATATACAGGAACGATCAGGATCACAAAAAATGCGTCCTACCTCGCTAACACGATCCCGGTTTCGTTTCGTTTTCACAATTTCCAGGGAACTTCACATCAATCAATGCGCACAGAATTTTAGTATCCTGGTACTGTCCACACCAGCAAAATACTCTGCAACATCGTACCTCATAATGAGGTCGTGTTTAGCGGTTGCAAGCAGGCGGCGTCCGTTCTTGACGTGGATTTGCGCACGAACCAAGTCAAGGTCCACGTCCTGTACCACCTTCATGCCCTGAATCAACGCATTGTAATTCGCGCGTACGTCGTCCTGCAATTTGGTCAAAATAACGTCTTTGGCCACGTCCACCGCGCTGATCTCCGTGCGCATGAACACGTTCAACTCGTCCTTGATCTCGGGAAGATTCTCCTATTCACTCCATCCATTTTTTTTTAGCGTCCTATTCACACCAATTCAACAAGAAATATTAACAGCGTACTAGCATGTGTGCGACTGGGTCGAAGCTCTCCGTAAAATATCGCGCATCCAGTGCTTCTAACACCTCCTCATTCGGCTGAGGCACTAACACCGACATGGCTCTGGCCGTCTACACACATTAATTATCAGTCTAATCAACATACTACATAGTAAAAAAAAGTAGCGATTGTAATATACCCGTGGAGTCGGCAAAAACCCTGGTGAGAGGAGCGTTGTGTCTGTATCGGAGCTGTCGCTGTCGCGTGGACTCTTCTTGGGCTTGGGAAACATATTACGCGGCAGTCTGGCCATCCACTTCTGGTCCTTCAGCGTCGCCAGCATCGGTAGTTCGTCCATCATGTCGCGCAGGTCCAGCGAGCGCTTGGGCTTAGCCGGAGACGGCACCACGGCCGACACCGTCACGGGTAGCGGTGCCTCCATCGCCGGATTTTCCAATAAATTTTGAGTCGCGATCCACGTCTGATATCATGACATATGATAGGAGAAATGACGAATGAGAGGAATTTTTGTCCCTAGGGCCATTTCTGAGAGCACTCAAGCCAAGGAAGCGATGGCCACCATCAGCGTGACGGAGGGCGCACCCCACGCCGTGTCCGACGAGACGCGCGCGCGTGCTGACGCGCTTAAGGTGCAGGGCAACGAGGCACTAGCAAACTTTAAGTTCGCGCAGGCTGTGGAGCTGTACACGAAGGCTATCGAGCTGGTGCCCACCGCGATCTTTTACGCCAACCGTGCAGCCGCACACGTCAAGAGCGAGAGCTATGGCTTGGCTATCGACGACTCGTCGGCCGCTATTGAGCTAGAGCCCAGCTACATCAAAGGTTTGGAGATGTTGCGATGCGATTGGCTGTAATTACGGAAGCTAACGCTGTTGTAACTGCGCACAGCGTACTACCGCCGCGGCTCGGCGCAACTTGCGCTTGGCCACCACAAGAAGGCAGTCAAAGATTTCCGTCTCGTGGTGCGCATGAAGCCTCAGGACCGTGATGCACGCACCAAGCTCAAGCTCTGCGAGAAAATCATCAAAGAGGCGGCGTTTGCGGCTGCCATCCAATCAGAGCGCAACTTGCCGCTCTCGGAGACCATCGACGTCAACTCGCTGGTCGTAGATCCGTCGTATGATGGCCCATGCCTTCCAGAGGACGTGTCAAAGACCAAACCCGATTTTATTGTGGCTCTGATGGACCGCTTTAAGCGCGGCAAGCTCCTGCACCGCAAGTTCGTGATCCAGATCCTTCTCAAGCTCAAGGAGATGTTGTGCGCCCTCCCGTCACTGCTGCGTGTTTCTCTGCCGGCAGACGATCCGGACGCACACTTTACTGTGTGTGGAGACACCCATGGCCAGTTCTATGACGTGTGCAATATTTTCTCTCTGAACGGGCTGCCGAGCGAAAGCAACCCGTATTTATTCAATGGTGACTTCGTTGATCGTGGTTCGTTCTCGTTCGAGGTGGTTATGACGCTCTTCGCTATGAAGCTCGTGTATCCGCAGCATGTGCATCTGCTACGTGGTAACCACGAGTCCAAGAACATGAACAAGATTTACGGCTTTGAGGGCGAAGTGAAGCACAAATACGACGAGACAGTCATGCAGCTCTTTACCGAGGTGTTCAACTGGCTGCCTCTTGCAGCTGTGATTGAAAACAAGGTGCTGGTGGTGCACGGCGGTCTTTTCAGTGAAGAGAACGTGACGCTGGCTGATATCGAGAAGATCGACCGCAACCGTGAACCTCCTGAGAGCGGACTCATGAGCGATTTGATGTGGAGCGACCCGCAGCCATTCCCGGGTCGTGGTCCCAGTAAACGCGGCATCGGTCTGTCTTTCGGTCCCGATGTTACGAAGGCTTTCTTGGAGCTGAACAACCTCGGTAAGATCCGCTGTGCTGTTCATGTGTTGGCCTTCTAACTAATGTGCAATTGTTATAATTGCAGACTTGTTGGTGCGCTCACACGAAGTCAAGGACGAAGGTTACTTAGTAGAGCACGACGGAAAGTGCATCACTGTTTTCAGCGCACCGAACTACTGCGACCAGATGGGCAACAAGGGCGCGTTCATTCGCTTTGAGAGGGACATGCAGCCCCGATTCACGCAATTCGTCGCAGTGGTACGATCGTCTTGGCTATTCTGTATCAAGGAATGCGTTTCTTACATTGATATTATGTAATTTCTATAGGAGCACCCCCCGATTCGACCGATGGCATATGCCGGTAACATGGGCGGTATGTTTGGCTAGACTAATGCAAATATACGCAGACGTCTAGATACAGCGAGTAGCAAGCAGTTCAACAGACTAATGCATGTTCTAATGAACGATAGTACGGTCTATCCTCTATATCTTGAGTGCTTACTAACTGAACAAACGCTTCATCAAGATGCTTGCGTTGTCTCGGCAATACTTGGTTTGCTCCCTGAGGCCTGACAAGTGACCTCGATAGAAGCGCTGAACTGCGTATGGTTCATATCTCGCGAAGCGTACACTTGGCGGTGCTGGTGGCACCCAATCGGCTAGTGCTGCTACGATGCAGAACACTTCGTCACCATTCAGCTGCACTAATGCTGCAAAGAGCTCCGAGGCTTGCAGCACAACTTCCCGTGGCGCTGCGTGACTCAAGAATTTACAGCAGACGCGCGTGATTTTAGGTACAAGTCGTGTCACCGTCTCCGATTGTTGGCAAACTATGGTTAGACACTTTAGAATCGCCAGCAGTTGACGAATCTCTTGCGTCTTCCGTGTTCCACTCACAGCGCTAAGCTCATTTTCGACACCAGCATCACTTGCAGCCTCATCGTGCGGCTTTGAAATCAGTAGCATGGCACGTGTGAGTTGTGATGACTTCGCATCAGTACCGAAATTGATAGACTGCATTTGAGACCGCAGTACTGGCCACACACTCTCCACAAAGCGGCCTCCAACAAAATCTCCAGCAGTTTCTGCAAATGTGGTGATGACACGAACTGTACCAGTTACGATAGCGCGATTCTCCACACGTAGTCGAGGCAGCAATTCGGGCCACATCCGAGCGACAAGAGGCAAAAGCTGCTTTTGATGATGAGAGAGGAATCGTACGCCTTCTTCGATCAAAGATAATACCAGACAACACGCGATAGGGTCAGACTCCACCAAAAAGTAACCACATCTGTCCATGATATCAATGACGAGTGTCCGATAGCCCGAAACATCTTCATCCTTGTCTTGTTCGTCCTCTTGGCTGTCAGGTTGGATTTCATCATATTCCAGAGGCATCGCACCTTTCACACTTGCTTCAGGGGCTGATTCTTTCTCTTCTTTGTCGGCCTCGACTTCAACGTCGAGAGCATCAATACCATCATTTGCCAATACCTTCATCTCGCGAATAAAATTGCTCAAAAGCGAGCGAGGTGGTGTCTGTCTTTCAGCCTCGTCGTCTCCAAGTGTTGGTACTGTCTTGTGTTCATTTTCTTGGGCATCACGTGCAATACTGCTAAGCAGATTGTTGAGTGCGCGTAACAAACCATCAACGTAAGGCGAGTCCTGGTACAAATCGATGCTACGTAGAAGTGACGATGCCACCTCGTTGACCAAAGGCAAAGACGCCAATCGAGTGTGCCGCAGTAGTGCCTCAACGACGAACGCAGTCATCGGGTACGCGTCTAACTGCTCAAGCCGAGCACATAAGGAATCCACGAAGTAGTCCATGTTGGACTGGAAAAGTTCCTCTAGGGATTCATAGCCCGTGAAAAAGTAGACCTTCTCCAACGCAGCCAATGCCGCTCGCTCCACTTCAACGCTTTGCGACCCCAATTGTTCAACTAGCGGATACAGCACATACAGCAGGAATAACTTGAACTCAGCGCTAATAATTTCTGCACACACACCAATGCACTCAACCATAAGCGCACGTTGATATACAAGTGCTCTACTGGAACCATGAGAAGTGCGCTCTTCCCAACCCTCCAGCGCCAATAAATCCTCCAAAATTCGGCCAATAAGATGGATATCCATCGAATCATTGCTGTCCTTTTTCTTCGAACAGTAAGCGCGTAGGAACTCGTTTAAAACTAGCATAACTTCCGCACTCCCCGTTTCTGTGGCTCCCTCAGATAATAGCATGAAAGCGCTGTCAATGAAACCTGCTGGGGTCGAGACAGCGCCGACGTCGCGCAACATCGCGAAGACCTCTTGAACTGAAGCTTCCTCGTTGAAGTAGCGCAACCGCTTTTGAAATTGCGAGACCACGACATTTTGCGCAGTCTTGTCGTTGCTTTTGTCCTCCGCAGGTGCACTTGGAATTTTTTGATGAACGACCAATTCAATATCAAGCGCTGCGAATGCTACCACGCGACAGAGAGAGGAGTAAATACTCTCCATGGACGCGTCAAGATACGGAGTAAGGCTGGACCCTAGAAACGACAGGTATCCGCGAAGAGTGCGCACAAAATGAACTTTGGTTGCTTCATGCTCCGTCTCAAGTTTGAGCACCAGAGTAGAAAGCAGCATTTGGAAACGATCTCCCATCTCCGGTAGTACCCGTAAACGCTCTTCTGAAGACAACGCCGACATTTGTAGCTTCTGGAGCACGGCGTCTGCCTCGCTAGAGACCTCTGCAATTGCATCACCTCGAAGAACCAGAAGTTCATCATAGCATCGAAAAAAGGAAATTTGGAGCGCTCGCCGGCATCTCAGCATCACTGTACCGCACAGCCGTGCAAGTGCACAACGGACTCGCCAAGAAGAGCGAGGTAACCCGGTACTGGTCCCAGCAGCAACGGCTGTGGCACTGGCAGCGAACATCCGGGAAAGCAGCAGATCTAGATTGATAGCTGTGGTTTCCAGCCACTTGTCGCTTTTACTTGAAGGTAAGTCGTCCGGTTGATCTGTTTCCTCCTTCTGCGTTTCAAAGGATTGTCGAATGGCTTCCAGCGTGAATCTCTGCTGTTGTTGCTTCACCTCCCCGTCTCCTGGCAAATGGTCATCAGCGATACATAGATCCAATGTTACAGCTAAACAGTCCAATGCTGCAACAATCACCTTGGACGCCTGTTGTGGTGCATTTGCGCTCTTCCATAAACCAGCAGCGACCCCAGGTAAGTATTGTCGGAGGGTTTGTGGGTCACGAATGAACAACAACACGCATTTCAGCACCTCAATCGCTTGCAATGCAGCTTCTCGACATCGATCCCGTTGTGACACATACAATAGTGCCGCCACTAAGTACGCGAAAAAGTGTTGTTGGTCCACTTGAAGTTGTATCACCTGCTTCTCCTGGCCTTCATCATCCAATAACTCCCGTAGACTTTGCAAAATGACAAGCCTCAACTCCTCAGGCTGAGAAGAAAGTGCCACACTTCCAGGAATACCTTCTCCATCACCGCCAGCCTCTGGTGGCGATGGTAAGTACAGCACACAGCTTTGCACGAAGCTTAGCCGGCGTTGCACCTGTCCGGGCTGAAAACCTCGCATGCGAGGCTTGCAACGCCGTAACACGTGTGTAAGTGTCCTAAATACTCGCTCTTGAAGCGCCACAGACGATGCACTGATCACGAAGGATCCAAGTAGCTTGTGCAACGAGAGCAACACCAGATCGTCCATGGCTGAGAATCCCACCAACGAGGTGTTAACAGCGCGCTGCTCCAGTACATCCACGCGTTCATATAACGCCACCACCTCGTCTAGAACCTCTTGTAGCTCCTTGCAATGACCGTCGCTCGGCTGGAGCTGCACGAAGCGCGACAGGCGCGTACACAGCTCCACATACACCGCCACCTCCGCCATGCTTGTCAAGCTCCCAAGTGATGCTTTTCTAAAGGTTATACTTGTGGTCCACATAATATCTATTCCAAATGCTGTGGCCCACATAATATCCCTTTCACGTATTTGAAATCACTCTTCACTTCAGTTTCATATCCCATGGGCGGTCCTCGTTGGAAGCAGGAGCAACACGAGGCGCTCGTAGCGCAACTCGCGGCCATCAAGCAGCGTCAGCAGTCGCTACGTGAAGATTCTCTCGCGTTCGCTAAGTCGCCGTCAGCGCCCGAGAAGGCGGCGGCACAGAGATCGTTGCGCTCCTTGCGACAACTCACGCCCGAGGTGACAGTGCTCTGTGCGCAGACTGGCGCCGTCGTAGAGCGTGTCGCGAATGCAAATGACGTGGCTGAGAAGATGACGCGCGAGGTTCGACGCCTGGACGTGATTCAGTCGCGTCTGGGAGTGGCACTGGAGCAATCGGCGCAGCTTCTGACGCTGCGTAACGCGCTGGCGGGTATCCGACGCGCTATGCAGCAGCAGAGGTATCCGGAGGCCGCCACGTTCCTCCAGACGCTGAAAAACATCGAGCAGCAGATGCCGTTGGACGTTGCGGACAAGCTACGGGTGGATACCATTGAGAACGACCTCAAAGGAGTCATTGAAGGAGCGTTCGAGGAGGGCTTACGAGCTGGCGATCCTCGCCAGGTGCAGACGTACGCACCGCTGTTTAAGGCGGTAGGAAAAGACTACGAGGAGCACGGCTTGGTGATGCTGCTAGAACATATACAGAGGACACTGGAGCAGACGTTGAAGAGGGAAAGGGATCCACGAGTTGGTGTGTTTAGTACACAAGAACTCATTACACACCTCGCTGAAGTGTTTAACCAAGTGGCACAAGAAGCACAGCAACATGCTGGCCTGTTGTCGCAGTGCTTTGAGAGAGTTCATGGACCCAATCGGTTCGTGGGGAAGTTATATATATTGGGAGAACAGTCGGCGGTCGCAGTGCTGAACGCGTACATGGCGCAGCGGAAATTTCACGAACGGATTACGAATGGAGAGCAGCCTGTATCACCGACTTCGACTCCGTTGTCACCGTCAAATCGGAGTGGCAGTAACCGTGGGATGCAGTCGACACCTGGAAGTCCCAGGGATGATGGTGTAGCTGTCATGAACGAGCAACTGAATGAGATGGCGCTGGTCATTCAACACACGCAGACTTACGAACGCTTCATGCGCTCAAGAGTGACATACGAAGAAGAAAATGAAACAAATAACGATGAAGAGATTGAAAAGGGTGAGCACGGCAGTGGTGGCAAAGGCCCTGTCGTTCCGGTATTGCCACCTATCCAAGAAAGTGAATTGGGGAAAACTGTCCAGGAGCTGGCAGGGTTCTATTGCTTCTTCGAAAACGCACTGTTGAACGAAGCTTCTCGTAAAGCATTCCAGTGGGAAGAGCTCCACTTTTCATCCGGCGACGGGAGCTCGGGAGAGGCTGAAGTCGGTGGAGTCGACAGCGACAATAGCCTAGCATGCTTTCCCATTTCATCGGCCATTGATGAAATCTTTTACGTGGCACGTAACTCTGGACTGCGTGCATTAGCGACAGGCCACGTCGACTGTGCTGCTGGAGTTCTTAACATGATTAATACGGTGCTACGTGATGTCGTTGGAGACACAATGCGAAGCCGGATACGACATATGACTACTTCAGCCAAGATGGACAGTGCCGCCGGAGCTGATGCTGCGAGCTTATTAGCGGCTTCCTCTGCCCAGTTACGTGATCAGATGCAGCAGCAATTTGCCAAGCTCAGCAAAACTGTTGGACCAGTGGGTGGCGTCAATACTGGTGAAAATGGTGGGCAGACTCCAGAGCAGCGGAAGGAACACACTCCTGATGTCACACTTAACAGTTTGGAGGTTACGTCTGGATACATCGCACAACTGAAGGGCGAGTTCGAGCACGAGTTGCCCGAAGCCTTCCCCGAGGTGCCGCAGCACATTATGACTTGTTTGAATGCACTGGAAGACGCATCAGCTGAACTGAATCAACTACTTCTTGCTTCGCGTAAAAAGCTCCTCAAGCTCTTGGAGCCCAAGATTGCCGCTTATCTCAACAGTTTGTTATCATCGTCGGCGTTAGCTGCATCCGCTACAGCTCTTTCGTCGGCGGGATCCTCATCCTCGAGGCGCAACCCTGTCCAGTACGAGCTCACCGAGGCTATGTTCACATTCAACGAGGCCAACGACCCGTTTGCACATGCGTTTGTGCGTGGGCTTCGGTCGTTGCTAGCTGCATTTCGAGGGAGTCTCTCGCGTAGCAACTATCGTGCTATTGTTCACGGAGTTGCGTTGTATTCTGCTACCCAACTCGAGTCCTGGTTTCTCTCTAAAGTTACACGGGTAAACCAGCTTGGTGCGCTGCAGTTTGACAAAGATATTCGTGTCATCAGTACATTCCTCAGCGGCGAAGGTGGCGCCGGCGAAGAAGTGCGCGAAGCGTTTGCGACTTTAACCCAACTCGCCGAAGTGTTGAATGTGGACACTCCTCAAGAGGTACTGGATGTGTACGGTCGACGACGTCGTGGCGTAGCTTGGACACTACCCGCTGCCCGTGTCAAAGAAGTTCTCTCGCGTCGCGTGGAGTTTGCTGATGCTTCAATCAATAAGCTGGTATTGAAGTGAGACGCTAAGAAATACGGTGAGTCCATTGTACAAGAAAATTCAAATTCATAGACGAGCTCTAGCATTCCTTCGTCTGCACCTCGTTGTGGTAGTTGCAAATGCGTGCAGTCCACTTACGCACTTCCCTCCTCACTTCTTCTTCATCGACTGTAGTAAGTTTGTGGCTTCGCAGCACTTGCTTCCCGTTAATCCACACATCCGAAACGTGCTCACGGCCAGCGACGTAGACTACATGACTCACTGCGTTGTACATGGGGAGCATCTCGATGCTGTCGCACTCAATAGCGATAATATCTGCACGTTTGCCCACCTCAATGGATCCGATCTCATGCTCAAGTCCAAGTGCCCGTGCACCATTCAATGTAGCCATCTGCAGTGCCTCAGCAGCAGAAACACTCGTGCGGTCATGAGACTCCGCTTTCGCCAGCAATGCTGCAAGTTTCATCTCTACTAACATGTCGAGCGAGTTGTTGCTCGCCGCGCCGTCAGTACCGAGCGTCACGTTCACACCTCGACGAAGCATTTCAGTCACTCGTGCAATTCCCGATGCCAATTTGAGGTTGGACGACGGGCAGTGAACCACGTGAGCTCCAGCTCGAGCGACATCGTCGATCTCCTCGTCAGTTAGCTGAGTCATGTGTGCACATATAAGCCTCTCCGACAGTAAACCTAGCCGTTTGAAATTTGCGAGTGGACGGAGCTTCTGGTCGCTCTTGTGGCAGCACATGGAGTCTCGGTTCAACTGCTCGCTGTCACTGCATTCCGCCTCCGTCTCGTGCAAATGGATGTGGATCCGTGCGTTATACTTGCTTGCTAATGCATCCACTTTCAGCAGTGTTTGTTCACCTACTGTATAAGGCGAATGGGGCGCCATAGTGACTGTGATGAGGTCGTGGCGTCCAGGGGCGTATTTCTTTAGGTAAGGTTCCGCCTTTGCCAAGAAGTCGTCCGGACCCGAGCCATACGGCGACGCCATGTCCATGACACCTTGACCCACAGCTCCACGCATGCCTGTGCTCTGCAATACGCGGCAGATTTCGTTCGGGAAGAAATACATGTTGTTGAAGCACGTAGTCCCGCTACGGATCATCTCGGCCACGGCGTGGGCCATTCCGGCGCGTACGAACTCCGGACCGACAAACTTTTTCTCCATTGGCCAGATGTCTTCGGCTAGCCACTCATGCAACATCTTGTCGTCCCCCAGGCCGCGGAACAGCGTCATGGGTGCGTGCGTATGCAGATTGATGAGCCCTGGCATCACTATGTGGCGGTCCAAATGATGTTCCTCGGCGCCGACGAAGAGCTCCTGAGCTTCTGCACACGGCAGCAACGCCACGACCCGAGTCTTCTCGATTACGATAGCAGCATTATGCAGCACCACATCGCGAGGAACAACCGGGATCACGTGCGCTGCGAAGATCACCAGATCCACGGTCTGTTTGGTCATTGTGGCAGTCAAATGTGGCAAAAAAGAATGATGCGAAATTTGAATTTGGCCGAAAAGTAAAATTTCGATTTGAACATCACGCGTCGGAAAAAAAAATCGTTTTTTAAAACGATTTATTAAAATACAAAGTGTTTCTTATCCTCATCTGACGCGCCAGTAAATTATCTGCTAGAAGGTACTCAAACGGTATGCGGCAGCACTCTCTGTATGCATCGCTGCGGTGCGTTGTGCACCCAGCCGAGCTGGACGTGCCGGAACTGCTCGCGCTAGAGCTGTGTCTGCTCGATGGTGGGGCGACGATCCTGGAGGACATCAACGCCGCGAGCAGCAGCGCCGTGACGCACATCGTGTGCCACCCCAAGGCCTATCAGAACTTCATGCAGCAGCGAAATGAGCGCTTTGTGGCGCTAGTGCGACCCGAGTGGGTCTTCCGTACCTTCCTTCTGCAGCGGCTGCTCCCTGTGGACCGATTTAATCCCAACCCAGCGTTTGTCTTCTCTACACTCGCGATCTCAGGGGGTACGATGGGGAAGGACGCGCGGAAGGTCACCAATGGCCTCATCACTCACTTTGGCGGGCAAATCGTCGACCAGAAGGAAGTTTATCCTGGAGCTACACACATTCTGCACCAGGAAGACAGCAGCAAAGACACTATGGAGCCAGAAGAACAGGATTTCCAGAAACTGCTACAGCTTACCTTCTCAAAGGCAGATCTTGCGCGGAGTGTCGATGCGTGGAGGCTTCATATGTCGACGCATGAGGCGGACTCGTCGTATACACTGCCCAGTTGTGTCGTTGCGTACATGGGACAACGAGCGGGGTTGGACAAGCAGCATCATGTCAAATACACGTGGATTGAAGAGTGTGTGATGCGGCAGAGTCGAGTGCCGGAAGGACCTTTTGCTTACAAACCGACTGGAGCTGCTGAGATCAAGCCAGGCAAGAAGGGACGCAGCTGGAAAACCCAACCGGAAGTGCACCTGGAAGATTTGAACCTCAGCAAGTGTGCTCAGGTGTATCAACTGGGAAGGACGGAACTCGGTACCGATCTTCGGTAGTTCGCAGGTTGTCTAACGAGGTAAGGAGTTGCATTTAATGCTGGTGGAAGAGTACTGGTTCTGATAGGGTTTTATTGTTTGTAGAAACTCGAGGCAATGAAGAAGACACTGCATGGCGCGATAGTACTCCTCGCTCAACATATTGCCCCACTACTGCGAGAAAAGTTGTCCGACATGCTGAAGACAGTAGATGCCAAGGTGGCGAATGTGCCGTTTGGTGATTCGTATCAGGATATTGTGGGTAAGGTGGTCACAAATGCGTCGTTCGTGGTGTGCCGCTACCGTGGTGGCTTCGAGTACAACGAGGCCATGCGTCAAGGCAAAAAGGTGGTCAGTATCTATTGGGTTCTGGCAGGTCTCTCGCAAGTGAGCAAGCCGACCGCATACAACGAGGCGATTCAGCGCCCTGTTAAGTCCTTTGGAAGTATCCCTGGAATGCAGTCTTTCGTCATTACGCTGTCCGGATATTCCAGCAAATCAAGTCCAACTCGAGAAGAACTTCAGATCGCTATCCACGCCACGGGCGCATGTTTGCTTCCGGTGCTTTCACGAGCCCATTCTACACACCTCCTTTGCTACGAAGCCTCCGGAGAAAAGTACAAGAAGGCGTTGAGCTGGAGATTCGATAACGTCTTGAGTCACGAGGTTTGTGCTTGCGAGTCTCCCTAGTGTATCCCCATCGCTGATTTATTGTTGTGTTTTTTATTGGCTCGAATAGTGGATCTTCGCGTGCCTGTCGAATTGGGACTATGTCCCGGAGCTTGCATTCCGGTATAATGTCATTAAGGAGCTATCGGGGGATACAGATAGCACTGCTTCGGATCACAGTTCGAAGAAGAAGGATAGTGGAGACATCAATCCTGAGGAAGAAATAGTAAACAAAACGAAGCTAGCGATCACACCCCACGTGAGAAGTGCAAAGAATGCGAAAAAGGGTGGTGAAGGGCGATTTGACGTCGACGGCATTCTCACTGAGATTGACAAGGTACCTACTCCAACTAACCAGAAGACTCCAGCTAACCGAAAGACTCCGACTCCATCGACAACCTCTAAATCATCCACGACGACTTCCGGCCGTGCGAAAGATGTTACGTGTACGCTATTTGACACACCGACGAATACTGCCTCACCTTCAAATAATAAACGGAAGACGCGCAGGAATGCTGCTGAGGAAGAATCTGCAGATGTGGAAGAAGTCGAGAAAGAACCAGCAGCGAAAACTGATATCGAAAACGCAAAGGAGCCCCCGCTTGTCATAAGTATCAGCAGTGACAGCAACGTTGACGAATCGGCCACTACAGAGGCAGCGAACATTCAGCCTGCAAACCAGGAACCGGAAGACACCAAGATGCCTGCTACGAAGTCGAAAGCGAAAAAGCGCAAGAGCGCTGCTGACTCGGACGAACCGGACACGTCGAAGTCGACCAGAGCTTCGTCAAAAAAGCAGAAGAAGGAACCAGCAGCTACGAAGAAAACACGTGCAGCTTCGCCACCTAAAATCAAGCGAGTGTTCCTCTTGACTGGTGATCGGGACCAGGCTATACTGCACACTTCGATAATAACTTCTTTGGGCGGGAGCGTCAGTGAATTTAGTCGCGAGTTTGACAGCAACTGCACGCACATCATTTGCAGTGAACTCAAGCGGACGGAAAAGTTTATCGCTGGATGTGCGGCTGGCAAGGTGCGTCTTGAACTAATGCATACGAGGAATCATGTGCGGTTCTAACTAACTATATCTTGTTCGTATTGCCCATTCCAGTGGATATTGAAGCCTTCATACCTAGAGACCTGCTCTACTGCTGGAAAGTTTCTCGAAGAGGCTGCACACGAATGGGGAACCCACAAATCTGACAAGAAGGATATCGACGCGCGTATTTGGCCCGAGGTGTGCGCATACTGGCGTAAGGAGCGCGCTGGTGGCCACCCCGGTGCTTTCAATGGATGGCGCTTTTTCATCCATGCGAAGTGCGTCCCCCCTCGAGATATGTGTGAGCGTATTGTCCTCGCTGGTGGAGGTTCCGTGATTCAGCTCACGAAGTCCGTCGATTTTGACAGTTTGTCAAAGGAGTCGACCCCAGAGGCGCCTGTGGTGGCGCTGTTTCCTCCCGAGGTGCCAACACGAGACTTGTGGTTAAAGAAGATCAAGACCCACGACATCGAATGTATCAAGGCGACGTTCCTCATTGACTACATCACGAAGAAGCAATCACCGCCTGCTAAGCGCGCAGACTACCGTCTTTAGAGTCTACAGTTGGTCTCTGTGCAAATGGAGTGTGCGAAGGTGCACAAGAAGTTAGTCGTCCAGCTCGATGAGATCGGTCTCGTCCTTGTAGATCTGTCCACGAATGACACAGATGCAGAGAATATTTAGCAGTGTGTTCTTGAATAACGAATGATCCCAACAATACTCACCCTTCCGAAGCGTTCGTAGCCGCCATGCAGAATGAGTACGCGGGGTTTGTGGTTGGCTCCTTCTAGCACTACCTCCATCCGAGACTTGAATCTCTTGGCACAGGAAGGCCCGCGCACCTGGCTCATCATGCAGTGGAACACAATGGCATCTTCGTTCTTGAACTTCTCCACGAGGGCGTCCACGTCGTCATCGTCCATGAAATTGTCCTCCGGAATGTTCACTGCTGAGCGAATGTGGCCACCAGCATAATCCGTGTCGCGCACGTCGATGATGACGGGCCGTTTGCTGGACGTGCTGGGGTCGCGCAGGATCTCAGCCAACGCAGAAGGCTGGATGTAGTGCGGAGGCTCCATATACCCGATCGGAACCGACATGGTTGCCTCACAACGAGGTATTTGCTGTGATGAAAAGTTAAAAAAAAAAAAAACTCATACTGTAGTATAAAACAAATGTCACATAAAACAAATGACTTTTATGACTGAAAAAATCGATATGATAACTCCGATAATGCGGATAACTTGACGTGCTCATCTGAGTTCTACGCTTAGAGCCACGAGCATTTGCCCGCATATTAACAAAGTTTTACTTCTCTACAGGCTTGACAAGGTGAGCCTTAAGTGCCTCCAGAGCCTTGTAACGGTGCGAGATCTGGTTCTTGGTGGCCTTCTCCATCTCGGCGTACGTCTGGTCGAATCCGTCCGGCTGGAAGACTGGGTCCCAGCCAAAAGTGGTAGGACCGCGGGCTGGAACGATCTTGCCGTGCGTCTGACCGATAAATACCTGGGGCTCGGCACCCACCGCCGCGTAGGCAAAGATGCACTGGGCGTAGGCAGATTTGTCCTCGTAGGCGGCCAGCATATTGTTAAGACCGTCGTGGCCTGTCTTCTCTAGAAACCACTTAATGTATGGGCCAGGCAGGCCCTTTAGCGCGTTGAAGCACAGTGACGTGTCCTCCACGAGCACAGCGCCCTGCACCTGCTTGGTGGCGAGGCGACATTTCTCCTTGGCGATATCGGCCGGCTCGCCCTGCAGTTCTGGCAGGTCCACAGCCTGGTTACGTAGCTCAAAAGGGAAGTCGGTGCCCAGGATAGCCACCACCTCCTTCAGCTTGTTGGCGTTGCCGGTCACGAACGTCAGCACAGGCTTGGCACTCGACATGGTGTCCAAGATTGTCAATGCAGTAATGACCGCCAATGAACCAAGATGTAATGGAATGTCGCACAACGTGTTCAACACACAAAATTAAGAATGTAGGGACCTGCGCTTCAGCTCGTGCAAGCTTTCTGTTGGTGCTGTATCCTCAAGATGATGTCTACTCGGTTGCTGCCACTGCTCTAGCTATTCAAAAGTGAGCACTACAAAACGAGCGTTCCAAGTCTCACTTCAATGATGACCTTCGAGTATTGTGGGCTCTTCACTAAAACAACAACTTCAATGTAATGTTGCGCGAAGGTATCCACGATCTTGAAGCGACGCACTGCCTCGTTCAATCAGATCTACTCGATCGCCATGCTGCCTGCTTTCCAGGTGCATCTTCATCAGCCCATTCTTGAGCGCGTAGCGCAAGTGGGGAAGTTCGATGGCCGCCATCCTGCACTGGCATGCGGCACTACGGCGGGCAAGGTATTCATACACTCGCCCAACGAAAACACCTTCCGAGACAATTCGGAGGCCGATGACAGCGAACAAAGCAGCGTGCGCTTCCTCAAGATCAATCGCAAGGTCACGGCATTGGCAGCCGGCAAGTTCGAGAACGCAGACCAGGGCGATACGCTCGTGGTAGGCACGCAGTCCAGCCTGTTGGCCTACGATGTGGAGAAGAACTCCGACATCTTTTACAAAGACGTGCCCGATGGCGTGAGTGCCATGCTCTTTGCACCGGCACCACGCACTGCCTCATCGGCGAACTCTCCGTCGCAAATGGTCGTAGTGGGCGGCAATTGCTCTCTGCAAGGCTTCGGTCGGGACGGTGGAGAGCTCTTCTGGACAGTCACAGGAGACCATGTTCATGCACTGACAGTGAACGACGTGACTGGCCATGGACGAGATGAGCTTATTGCTGGGTCAGACGACTTTGAGATCCGAGCATTTCAGAATGAGGAGGTGGTGTTCGAGTGCACGGAGACAAGTCGAGTGCTGGCACTCGCTGCAATTAAAAAGCAAATGTTCGGATATGCCCTTCAGAATGGTACGGTGGGTGTCTACAAGGGGAAACACCGTGCATGGCGTGTTAAGTCCAAGAACGTTCCAACGGCGATCCATAGCTTTGATATCGACGGAGATGGAGAGAAGGAAATAGTTATGGGCTGGAGCAATGGCAAGTTCGAGTCGAGAAAGTTAACGAACGGAGAAGCCGTGCACAAGGAAGTGCTCAAGTCTCCTGTGGCAGCCCTTGTAACAGCAGACTATCGCATGGATGGCAAAGAGGAGATTATTTGTTGTTCGGCAGACGGAGAAATCCGCGGCTACTTCACGTCCACGGGTGATTTTCCAGCACCAGGTGTCTCCACTGGTACCAACGACAAGGCCAGTCAGGAAGAGAAAGAAGTAGCGAAACTATCCAAACACCGTGCTGCTTTACAGCTTGAAATTAAGGCATTGGAGGCCAATCAAGCTGGTACTGCCTCATCAGGAAAAGGGCTACGCATTCGTGCCGACACCAACATCAAGGTACGATCGCTGGCAAGTAAAACTGCCACAAACTTCGAGCTTGAAGTTTCAACCGAGAACGACGCAGTTATCAAGATGGTGGTGGTATTTGAGTCCGAAGCAGGCATCTTCGAGGGCGAGTCTTTGGTCGTTCGTCCAGCGACTATGAGCCCGACAGTTCGAATCCCACTAAATTTGAGTAAACACGCTGCTGCGCGTCTCGATTTCAAAGTGCTCGTAGGCTCACGTGGCCATCACACCTCCTTCCATGTGTTCGAATCCACCTTCAAGCTGCCAAAGTTTGCTGCGTTTCACCACATTACGGGTGAAACCCCAGGCCCACAGACGACCCCGGAAGGGTCTGTGCGGTTTAGTACGCCTGTCAAGCCACAGCAAATGTATTCGTGGCTGGACAACGCCTTCGTGTTAGCAGAGGTTATTCCGGAAAGTTCTCAAGCGCATTTGATGTTCCGTTCACTTCGTGACAACTCGCGGCTAAACATCTCCGTGGCGCCACAGGAGACCGTCATTCGAACGGATAATATGGAGCTAGCGGCTGAACTTGTCCAGCACATGTGCGCATTTCTCGAATGGCGCGACCTTGAGTCAATGGCAGATTTCCCCCAACAAATGGAGGAATTCCGGAACCTACTCGTGAGAGTTGATGAGAGCAACGCCATTAGACTCAAGCTCACAGGTGAAATGGCTGACGATTCGAACCAGGTCAAGAATCTCATTATCCGCGTCGAAGACTCGCGTATTCTCAACGACATGTAAGTGGTGCACTGGTGCATGTGCTTTTTTGTGAGGTTTTACATGGACTAACTCATGTTCCTGTCTTGATAGGCCTCGCATGCGGCGGTTCTACTCGGAGTTGTTCTCACTGAACAATCAGCTTTTGGGTGAGTATACAAAGCGAAGTACGAACCATCAGGCACTTCTTGATGCCCTAAAGGAGGTTAACAGCATGATCCAACTCGCTGCTCGGTTGCGCTTCGGTAATGCAAAGTCCACAGTCATCGCAGCGTGCCGCAAGGCAATCAAGAACAACAACATTCACGCGCTATTTTACATTGTGAAGACTGGGAAGGAAGAGAATCAGTGACTTGATGCTGCTAACACGGCATCTTCCAACATTAAAATCGTTAACTGGAAGGTTAATACCATCGCATTCTCTTTTACCAGTACTTCCCAGTATCGTTAATCCATTCGATGAGGACGAAAAGCGAGAGAATCGCGCCACTCTGCATCTTCGTCTTCATCATCTAACATTCCAAACGCTTGCTTGTGCTTACGCTTTCCAGTTGAACGCTCGCTCGGAACTTCCTTTGGTGACGCTGTCAGTGCATCGGCCTCGTCACCGAAGGAGATTCGTCTGATAATTCGCGGTGTTCTACAAACAACAAACCACTCGGAGTTAAATATTGCTACCTCCACCATGTCTGTCGGTCATGCATACTTACGTTTCTTGTGGTCGCTCCGGCTCTCCAAAGGCTTGATCGTGGTTACGTTTCTCAAAAATCTGCTGCACTTCTACCGCATCGTCGATCTCGTTTTCGTTCTCTGATCCAAGTGCCTTATAGTGTGAGCGCTTGTCTAACACTTGGAGTGTTGCAGACGGAGCACTAGACTCTGATTCCTCGGTAATTTGTTCTGAAACTCGAGGATACTTGCGCATTTTAACGAATTCTTCAGCTATACCAACGCCTCCACTCGTCTGCTCAGTGTCCGATCCAAACGCTTCGTGGTGTTTCCGCTTCGCTGCAGCTTGTAGAGCAGCAGCAGAGCCACCAACTGCAAACGAAGCACAAAATGCCTGGAAATCAGCAACGGGTTCATTCCTTTCGGACTCCTTCGTCTTTTCGTCTTGTGTGGTCTTCTGTTCATTTTGTGGTCTTACCAGTAATGAAGCTTCCTGCTGTACTGGCTTGGGAGCTTGAGAAACCGAGAGCTCCAAATGGTTCTCCAAGCTAGCAGCAGGAGCTACTGGTGCTGAAACAGGAGCTGGTGAATGATTCATAGCTGGGACTGGAGGTGGAGCGGGTATATGTGGAGGCGGAGCGGACTCTCTTCGTCTCCTGCGCGCCCCAATCAACGCCTCCAACCGAGTAGCAGCCTCGCTAGGTCCATTATACCCCACACTTTCCACATCTTCCACTAATCGCACCGGTCTTCTTCCTGAGAACGTCGACGATTCCCTTCGTCTTGCTATCCTCGCATTAACCCAATCTTCTTTCTCTTTCCTGTTCTCTTCAACTAATACTTCGTCTCGAATCTCGTCAAATGAGAATCCACCACGGCGCGGTGCACTCGTCACTAGAAAGTCACTCATCGCCATTGGCATTGGCCTCGTCGGTTCAGCAGGTGCATCTCTACCTTGCTCTTGATTCCTGTTGCTTTTCCGTTTAACTCCACTCGTTTCTCGGGGCGATTTCGGCCTCATCTTCACTGAAGACGTTGGTGATGACAGCGTGGACGACGCCGCTGATCGTTGCTTAGCTGCACTGGTACTCGATACCTGCCTTCTCTTCTGTGGTGACCGACGCGGAGTCTCGGCGATATCTCGTTGCAACGCAGCCACCTGTTGTCTTAGCGCTAGTCGCCGCTGCTGGAACTCGCGCGTTGACAACGGAACGACTGGTGCTCGCAACGGCAAACGCGGGATCTCAATACGTACCCGACGATGGAGCAGAAGCGGCACCAGCAACTCTAGCAGCAGCACGAGCGCTCCATAGTACAGACACAAGTGGAAGAGCAGAGAGTCCTCTTTCAGTGGCAGGAACATGCTATCCAATGCGAGCTTTTTGAACGCGTTTGCTAAAATTTCGCGAATTACGCTAAAATGACTGATAATTGCATAAACTGCCAAAAACTTCAACTAGTGGCATTCATGGTCGATCGTCAAAATGCAGGAAGCTCGCGATGCCAAGCTAACAGAAGCGTGGATACGTACATGTAGTATTTAACATCTATACTACATGTCCATCGCGTCACTTCTCTCTCGAATCTGACAAATCTACCTGTACTTGTCCATGAACCTGGCGTGGAATTTAGATGTCTTCTCGATCACGTCGTCCACAGCATCCTCCGGCGGCAGGATCGTGGTGCGGAAGTGCCACGTGCCCTCCTTCTGACCGAAACCCGAGCCAGGCACAACTACAATTCCCGTCTCGTCCAGCATCTGCATGCAGTAGAACGCGTCAGGTGCCATACCCGCTTCCTTAGCGGCCTCAACAGCCTTGGGCGGAAGCGTCAGGTTCGGGAATGTGTACATGGCACCCTCCGTCTCGTTGCACGTGACTCCTTCAAGCTCGTTGAAAGCCTTCACGAGCTTCTCCGCACGGCGCTTGAGGGACCCAAGCGTGCCGTCACGCTGCTCAGCGTAGCGCTCGTACGACGCATCACCAGGCTGCGGTGGGTTGGTCATCATGCCCACAACAAGCTGGCCGTCAATGTTCGAGCACAAATTCACCGACATGAGCTTGTAGAACTGGTCCTTGGCATCCTCGTCAATGTTTACCAGCTCCATGTAGCCACCACGACGACCACATTCACCCGTGAAACCCTTGGACGTCGAGTGGAACGAGATCAGCTCCACATCGTCGTATTCCTTGCCCATATCACGCAGCACCTTCTTGAACGAAAAGAACTTCTTGCCTTCAGCGTATACATTCTCCTGGTAAACTTCGTCAGCCAGGATCAGGATGTCTTCCTTCTTGCAGAACTTGATGATCTCCTCAATGTTCTTCTCCGATAGACACTGGCCCGTCGGATTGCCAGGGTTAATCACAGCCATCGCACGCACTGTCTTGCCAGCATCACGAGCTTCCTTCACAGCGCGCGCCAACTCGTTGACATCAAGACCCCAGGCGTTGGACTCATCCAGGTAGTAACCAACCAGAGTGCCGTTATTGATGGCGATGGCCGCCGAGTACAGCGGGTACTGCGGGATGGGGGCCATGATGGCGTCGTTCTCGTCACGGATGAGAGCCAGCAGAGAGTTCTGTACGGCCGGACTGGCGCCGTCTGTGAGGTAAATGTCTTCCGGGTCGGCCGGGTGGCCGTCACGACGCTGTAAGAAGCGTGCGACCTCCTCACGTACAACAGCCGAGCCTTTGCTGTGGCCATAAGCGCCAGTGCCGCCCGGGATGTTGTCAATGTAGAATTTGGCGCGAGCAATGGCGTCCGGCTGGAATAGTTTCTGTGCCTCTGGCTGGTCCACAAGACCTGGCACATTGACGAGCGCCAGTACCTGGCGCTGGAACTCGATGGGTTCCTGCTCAAGCACCTGCGGGTTGCCAATGTTGCACGGAATAACCTTGTCGAACGGAAGCGATTTGTCGCCGTTCGCAAGGCGGTTCTCGTACTCGTTGGAGCGCAGCACCAGAGCGCCACGTACAGCGTACTCCGCCTTGACGATGTTAGGGTTGATCGTGTCAGCAGTGAGCACGGCGAAACCACGGCTCGCCAGGGAGGACGAGGCGCGCAGCTGCTTGAGGGCCTGGCGAGCGAGCATCTTACTTGTGTCGAGGAAGCTTCCTACTCTGGTCTTGCGTAGCCAGCGGCGGTTTGAAGAATGATCTCTGGTGCAGATTTAGCCACTGTGAAGATGGGCGTATCATAGCTTTTCGTATCCTTTGCTGCATCATGCCAAAAAAAGGCTACTCTAGAGCCCAAATCCGGGGGCTTTGGGTATCAGTACTCACCACAAACCTCAGATTCCTCAAATAACAGTTTCTGGAATACAGTATGATACTGCATCCCGTTTTTTTTCGTAAACTTCCGGATAGTTGTTTGCCAATACCCTCCAATTTGTATGCTAAAACCAATGTGTTTGTAAATCCTATAAGGTCCACCCGCTGTGGACTCATTCATGTAACGTGACCGTCTCCACTTACGCGAAATTCCAAAGCAATTGGGCCTCTTATCCGCGAGCTAAGTGTACCAAAGAATTTAGCTTACAGTTCTGTAATTTAGAGATGCTTGGCTTTCGTACAGAAAGACAGAAAGACCACTCGATTCCTTTTGCAAAATCCCACCTAAATCGAGGCTCTATTGTTGAGCAATCAAGTTTGAGCCTGATTCCGGTGCCGATAGTCTGCAACCGGATAGTTCTGCCGTCCTCCAAGTTAGCACTTTCAGTACATCTTTAACAAGCGAACACAAACATCCTGGAGCTTGTTGAAGCTCCTCTAATCAGGTGTTTACAGCGGGTGGGAAACAAATCTTCAGCTCCCTCATCAACCTCCTGGACTCACCAATTCTTCAGCCAGGATTCTCGTGGCGAAGCTGGCGCAGTTGAAGCGAGGCACACTTCAAGTTGAACGCCTCGAAAAGTGTGAGCTAAACGTTGGATAATTTAGTCTCGAGGTAAATAAAAAGCATATCGGAGTTTTTCAAACAGCAATTTTTCCTCATCGGAGATAAGCTACCTCACGAAGTATCCCGAAAAAAGCGCTAGCCATAAAAATGATCACTTTTCTGGGACCTGATTGGTTTGACGCGCTACATTTGACAAGCATGACGTGTTCGGTCGCCGAACTTCGGCGATGGCTTGGCAACTCAACTCGATGATTAGCGTCAGACAAGTATGTTAATCCACTACAGCGCTAACTGTGCTCCACCCTTACGTCGATATACAGGAACAGTATCATGAAGATCATTTTAACCACGCAAAGGTGTTCGATATATTGGCAAGCACGACGCCTGCATTCATTCGGTTCAGGCGCTACTCGCCTTTGCTTGTGACTTAGTCGGAGGACTTGGCGCCCTTAATGGTGCCCTCGTGGGCCGTGTTGGGTTGGCGCGTCAGGCACAGCACACGCTCCCATGTGCGGCCGAAGGGGTCCATGCAGCGTGGTGAGTTGCGTGTGATGGCTTCAATGGGAAAGTACACGACACGGTTGGCGCTGAGCCCGACCGTGAAGCCGGTGTAACCTGCCATTGCGCCGTGCACGGCGTTCTGGCCCAGCAGCATACAGTACAGACTGTCTGCAGCGTTGGCTGGCACCGAACGGATCATGTAGGAGGGGTCAATGTACTTGACGGTGCACTCCTTGCCTTTCTTAGCAAAGTGTTCCTGGATGCGGTCCTTCATGAAGGCACCAATGGGCGGCAGCTTCTTGTTACCACCGGCATCGGCCTCCACCGACGTTCCCAGCAGCTCCTCACCGGCTCCCTCAGCGACAACGACCACACCGTGGCCCTGCTCCTCCACAACGCGCTCAAGGTGGTCCAGGCAGCTGCGGGGACCTTCCAGCTCGATCGGAATCTCCGGGATCAGACACAGGTTCACGTCACCACTGGAAAGCGAGGCGTGTGCAGCAATGAAACCAGCGCTACGGCCCATAAGCTTGACAACACCAATACCGTTGGGCACGCAGCGAGACTCCGTGCTGGCCGAGCGAATGGCGCGCTGGGCTTCCTCGACAGCCGTGTTGAAACCGAAGCTGCGGTCCAGAAGATCCACATCGTTATCGATGGTCTTGGGCACACCGGCGACAGCGATAGCCAGCTTGCGACGACGGCATTCCTCCGAGATTTTGTTGGCAGCACGGTGAGTGCCATCACCGCCAATCACGTACAGCTGCGAGACGCCGTGCGTGGTCATGAAGTCAATAATCTTGTCCTGGTCGAAGCCGCCACGGTTGGAACCAAGGATGGTACCGCCGTGGTGGTGGATGCTAGCGACGCTCTTGGGGGTCAGCATAATGGGAGCCTCTTTTTGGTCCATTGAGGTCCAGTTGTAGAAGCCGCCGAAGCCCATGCGGATGCCATAAATCTCGCGCACGCCGTACAGGTTCCACAAAGCGAGGGTGACGTCACGCACGACGTTGTTGAGGCCAGGGCACAAACCGCCGCAGGTCACAATAGCAGCCTTGACCTTGGCGGGGTCGAAGTACGTGTTTTCACGCGGACCAGCGCGCACGTAGGCACGCGAGACGGCCTCCTGTGAGTCATTGCGGCGGATGTCGCCCAGGATCACGTCAGTCTCGCCCATGATCTTGTTGTACGTGCTCTTACGCTCCACCGAGTCATCGGCCTGGGTGTCGAGCTTGCGGCGGTTGCAGATTTGGTGGTCCTGCTCAGGAAGCCATTCGCGGAGGTTCGGCACGGGAAGGAGATACGTTTTCTCGATGCTGACGCCCTCAACCAGCACCATCTCGCCGAAGCCCTTCGGGTGCTTGTCGGTGAAAGGGGCAGACTTGTGCCTGGCTTGGAAGGCGGCGGCCGAGGAGTCCACGGATTCGCGACGGAAACTCATTGCACGGATAGATGGGAGAGTGACGCGCTTGCTAGCTTGCTCTTCTCGTTGTGGCCGGGTACGTCGATGGCCACGCGACGAGTGAGATCTTGATTGCTCTTTGGCTAGTGCAAAAACACGCACCAGCACCAAGCACCAATTCCATAGTATTATTTGTAGTATACTATGAAATCGCTCATATCATCTGCGACATCTTCTGCGCAGCAATCTCGACGAGATTCTCGCTGATGCCACCGACAGGAGCTGCTGCCTCCGCCGCTGCGGCGGCGTCGATCGCCTCAGGAATAACGCGTATTGCGTTCACCCCCGCTCCGCCTGGGGCGCTCGCTTGCCAGCGGGATTCGTCGCTGCGCTCGCTTCGTACAACCGTGCAGGCCTGTCATGAACGCGTAGTACCAGCCACCAAGAAAACCAAGGCCCAACGCTTCTACGAACTCGAATTGCACGACACTGGTGCGTAAGCTATCGGCTTCCAATTGCAACCTGTTAGATTGCAGCCACGTAGTAGTGAATGGATTCCTGATTTGAGGTGGCTAAACAATGATTATGGTGCTCGTTGCTATCGTGCAGTTCTCTTTCCCGAGGGCGGAGGCCAACCTTGGGATACCGGCAGCATCGATGGTGTACCGGTGAACCAGGTGTATGTGAAGGACGGTCGCTGTCTGCACCGCGTTTCTGTGAAGGATGGAGCCAAGGCGCCGTTCGTGGAGGGCCAGGAGGTAGTCGCCAACGTGGACTGGGCTCGTCGCTTCGACCACATGCAGCAGCACTCAGCGCAACACCTTTTCAGCGCAATCGCAGAACAATATGGATACGATACTACTACGTGGTCACTTGGAGAGGAACGCTGCAATGTGGAGCTCGTGCCGATGAATGGCGCTTCGGCCTCGGAGGTGACGACTGGCAAGAAGAGCGGCAAGGAGAAAAATGTGATCCCTGCCGAAACACTGCAGAAAATCGAAGAAAAAGTGAATGAAGCCATCGTTTCAGGCCTTGCCATGACCCCATCGTTCGCGAAGCCAGGAACAGAGGAGTGGGAAAAGATTGCCGCGAAGTTTGAGCCTGGTCAGACGCCCAAGGCGATGCGAATCGTAACAATTGACGGTCTCGATGTGAACCCATGCTGCGGTACACACGTTCAAAACCTGGCACAACTCCGATCGCTGCGTGTGCTGAGTACGGAGTATGCACGCGGAGCTTCTCGTGTTTGGTTTGTTGCTGGAGAGCGAGTGAATCGCGAGTTTTCACGAATGTTAGTGCTGTGCTTTGCCAACGGGTTGCGATGTTTACTTATCGAAATATCATGTTGCTGTGTGTTGTGAATACTGCAGGCTGAGAAATGAGCACGCAATGACGAAGTTGCTGAGCAGTGCACCAGATGATCACGCTTCTCGGGTGGAAAGATTGCTTCAGTTCCAGAAGAGTGCAACAAAAGAGCTTAAAAACCTGCAGAAGGAGCTGGCAGCGTCTATCGCACGCGACCTGATGGCGCAGACCAGCGAGGGGGTCGTCACTTACCACCGTGACGAGGGCGATCTCGGCTTCTTGCAGACATTGTTGAGTATGCTTGGAGACGCCAAGAATGACGCTGTGTTTGTTCTCACGGCTGGCGAGCTGCTCGGTGAAGGCTTGTTTCTTATTGCCGGACCTCCCGAGTTCATCATTGCTCATGGTAAATCTGTGCTGCCTCTCATTGACGGCAAGGGCGGCAGCGGCAAGAACGGCATCATTCAAGGCAAAGCGAAGGGTTTAGCCAACGTTGATGCCTTGGTCGCGAAGCTCCAGGAATTTCGCCTTCAACAATAAATTCCTGCCAGACAAGTGGCTTTCGCAAACGTAGTGCGGCCAGTCAAGCTGGCGCTGACGTTTATTTTGTTCTAAGGATGTTAAAAGAGAGCTTCTGGTAGCTATTTCTTCCTGTTTTGCTGGTATGACCAGCATTGATCCATCGCTTACCCCACCATGGTGTACCCGCGGCGACGAGCAGTGTAGACCTTGTAGGCCGCGAGCGCCAGCCCAATCGCCATAGCAATCCCGATGACCGTAACGAAAGAGTAGTGTGCGAAGCCGCGGTTGACCTCCACAACGGCTCCCTGTGCCAGTGGCGCTTGAGCTTCATCCAGAGTTGGCTGGTGGTAGTTGCAGATAGTCTCCCAAGTGCCGGTTCCAGCGATGTGGTTCGTGATGATCTTGTTGAACTCATCCAGCGGGCAATCCGCAACTGAGCATTTTGTCAGCTTGATCTGCTCACGATCAGTGTACGGCGACCACATGTACGTTCGCACAAAGTAGAATTCCTTGGCTTCTGGCTGCTTCTCAGCCTCTTCGGTGGTGAATTCGCGGGCGCGCAATTCGAAGAACATGGTGGTTCCGGGGTGGAGGGATGACACGTTGAGAGCTGTTGGTAGTCCCTTGAAGTGGAACTCCCAGCCCAGCATCATACCCAGGCCGTGAAGCAGCTCTCG
Source organism: Phytophthora nicotianae INRA-310 (assembly GCF_000247585.1). Lineage (NCBI taxonomy): Eukaryota > Oomycota > Peronosporomycetes > Peronosporales > Peronosporaceae > Phytophthora > Phytophthora nicotianae. Next base: position 50,267 of record NW_008649019.1, on the reverse strand, counting down.
ATGACCATGGAATGAGAAGTATCGGTACTCTGCAGGCGATGGCGCCGTCAGGACTGCTCCACCCTGGAGCGTGTTGAGAAGCAAATCGCTAAAACCACCCACCCAGTACGTAATTTCGCGGTCCGTCGAGTAATATCGTTCCATGAGGTTAGTGAAGGCTAACTGTTCCAGTTTTTTGCGAGCTTCAACCGTTATCCCCTCGAGAAGTGGCAGGCCTTCGTCACGGTCGAAGACAAACATATCTGCCAAATCCTTCACGCCCAGCACGACATCTTCACCATCAGGCAAGTTGGGGATATCTTTGACAGCGACACCACAGGCCTCACCCAGCTGATCGAGGACGTCGCGATACTGGCCAAAGAGCTCTGGCGCACGGGTTTCAGCGTACACAGCGAGATCCGCGTCTAAGGTACTTTTGCAGGGGCCCTTAGGAGCAGCAAAGGCATGCTCGTTTTCCACGAGTTGCATGGTAATGGGCACAGGCTGGCGCGGGAAACCTTGTGGGCCCGTTCCGTCTGGGTAGAGGCCGTAGCCCACCGCTGTGGCACTCTGAGAGCAACGCGTCGCGGCGTCGGCTCGGAAATACGCCTCGAAATGAGAGTGGTTAACACCGTTAAGCGAGCGAGACAGGAAGGCTTCCTCGTGCTTTGGTTCGTCCACCATGTATGTGTGACGGATGTGCTCGCCGACAGCTTGCAGCTGCTTCATACCGATCTCCGTGAGCTGAGTGAGTGGCACCTTGTACGCGTCCAGGTTGGCTTTATTGCGCGGGCACGTAAACTTCACCACGTCGTTCGGAGCCCGACTTCCGTGACGAGAGAGCGTTACCAGGCGGCGGAGTTCACTGCAATGAAGCACAGCGTTGTATCATCGGTCAGCAATGTTAATGGTACCATCATTTGATGCGCACGAGACGTACCTTGGTGGAGCTTGATCGGCCGAGATGGCTCCGTTGGCCAAGACTGCGAGCATCAGCGCAGAGGCGACACGGAAGGCGCGCACCATGTCTCCTGGATTGCGACTTTGGATGAGATTGGAAGAGTGAGGTCGTGGTCTAAAAAAGAAGGCCCGTTTCTGAGTGTCCCGATTCTGTACGCATTTATTATAAGGGGCACCTCGAGATTCCGACGAGCATGCGTTTGGCCGGTGGTGGGCACTACACGGTAACTTGCCGTCTTGTTTTGCAACTGTAGCAAAAACGCTTTGCCGCCATTAGCGATTGCCGTAGAAAAGAAGCGATTACGCACCGTGAGTTTCTAGTCAGCAGCTTTGAGTGACCAAAGTCTGTAGTGCATTTCATAGCAGGAAGTTAGTCTACATTCTGGGTAATGCAGCTACACGTACTGCACAGCACCACCAGATTAGCAGTTCGAAAATGGTATAATGGAAGATTGCGCTGCTGTCTCTACAACGACAGTGCAACGACCACAGGACACTACGGTTACCAACCACCTTCCTCTTCACCACCTATTGCAAGTCCGTGCTATAGTCTAGACCATATCTTGCGAAGCTTAAACAGGAACGTTCGTGTGAACGACTTAGCCGTGCAGCAACCAAAAAGCACGAGTTTAGTCAGAAAGTTGAAGTTGTTATGTTGCGCTAAAGGATTGAATTTAGGCTGCATTGATCGTAGCAGCAACTGACTGAGACCTGCAACTGTGAAACCCGACAGTGAAGAGCAATACATGTACAACGCCCCTCGAATTAAGTCAACCTGACAGTAAGCTTACTGGTTGTAACCCACACAGAGACGAAAGCTGTCGAATTTCATGAGCTCCTCGCCAAAAACTCAAACCAAAGCTACAGCTTGTTTTTTTTTTTTGTCCAATCGCACCACCATAAATTACGTCCGCACTTAATTGAGCCGCAGGATTGAGCGGCGTGTGTCCTCGTATCATTGGCCAAAATAGCTACTTCCGCTATTACGATTGGCTGATTTCTCGCCCCATTTGAAGCTCGCAACTTTCTCCCTCGTGCGATCCCGCGATCATACAGTCAGTTTAGCAGCGTTCCGCTCGGGCCGATCAAGACACGGACGACCTCGCCGACAGGGAGGAGGACACGCGCATTACTAAATAGAAAGACATGTCGCTGCTGAAGGAGATTCAAGCGAACGCAGCGGTGGCCTGGAGCCCCGTGAAGCGGCGTGCGGAGCTCTTGGCGCTCGGCTCAAAGGGCGACGGCGGCGTCGGCTTTGAGAATACCGGCGGCGAGTTCAAGCTCGTATCCATGGACCTAAGCGACCCGAGCCGTGGTATGATCACACTAGGCTCCGTCAAGACGGCGTCGCGATTCACGTCGCTGGCCTGGCGTGACGTGCCGCGCCACCACGACACGTGTCCGTACGGTATCATCGCCGGTGGTATGGCTGACGGCTCCGTGTCGCTGTGGAACCCAGCACTTATGCTAGACCGCGAGCCTGGCACTGATGCGCCTGCGTCCTGCGAGATCGGCCGCATCACGCGCCACAAGGGAGCCGTCAACGCGCTACAGTTCAATCCGCACGAAGACAGCGCGCACCTGTTGGCTTCAGGCGGCAGTGATGGCGAAGTTTACATTATGTCGCTGGAGAAACTGGCCAGCCCTGGCGTCTTCACGCCTGGAGGCCCCTCCACCCCTCAGGCACAGGCCAATGAGATCACCAGCGTGGCATGGAATACTCAAGTGAATTATATCCTAGCCACAGGCTCGCAGAATGGCTCTGTCGTTGTCTGGGACCTCAAGCAAAAGAAGCCTTGGTGCGAGTTGCGTGATCCCGCACGAGGAGCAGCCACTGCTATCGCCTGGAACCCCAACGAGGGACTGCAGATCGCTACAGCCTCGGGCGATGACCAGCATCCGTCAGTGAAGCTCTGGGATCTGCGCAACTCGACCAGTACGCCTCTAGCCGAGTTCCATGACCACACTGCGGGCGTTCTGTCCATGTCATGGTGTCCCAACGACCCTGGGCTCATCTTATCGTGCGGGAAGGACAATCGAACGCTTCTCTGGGACCTGTTTTCGCGCAAGACTGTGGCTGAATTCCCCTCGGACGCCCCGAATGCTCCCTCTATGGGCTCGGACCAATTCTTTGGCGGTGGTCTCGCCGGCCAGCGTCGTTGGAACGTTCAGTGGTCTCCCCAGGTTCCTGCAGTTGCTTCGACCTGCTCGTTGGACGGAAAGCTGCAGATCTGGGGTCTTTCTGGTGGCGGTAACCCGGCTTGTCGCCCCCCGAAGTGGATGCGCCGCCCGGCTGGTGCGTCATTTGGATTTGGTGGCAAGTTGGTGACTATTGCGAATCCGCAGGAACCTGCGGGCCCCAACACCGACCACCGTCGCCTTATTCACATGCAACGCGTGATTAGTGACACTGGACTTGTGGCTGAGGCCGAGGCGCTGGACCGTTCGCTGGAAACGAAGGACTTTAAAGGACACTGCGAGCAGAAGATCGCATCAGCAGCGACACCTGAAGAGCGTAGCGTGTGGAGCTTCATGAAGATCCTCTTTGAGAAGGATGCGCGTCAGCATCTGCTGCTTCATCTTGGCTTGGACGCGGAAAAGATTAACGAATTGAACGCCAAGTTTAACCCCGAGGCTGCCGCCGCACTGCAACCCACAGCTGCTCAAGCTGCCAACCCAGCACAGGCTCCTGGACCACAAGTGGACCCAGTGATGGGAGCGCTGCTGAGTGACCGGATTGATGTACGTCTTTGCTGTGGGTATAACCAATCTCTGGTTCGTGTTGCTCATTTTTGTTGGTGTTGTCTGTAGTCTGGCATGGGAGCGGACGATGTGTTTTCCTCTGGCTTCCACCCGAAGGCTGACGACGCTGCCGCAGCAAACCCTGCATCTCCGTTGTCGGACGTCTCTGCTCTTGCTACTGCGCTCCCGTCTGCGTTGGATGAGGACAAGAGTAAGCGCTTGGATGCTGTCCCCGCTCCTGTATACACAGAAGAGTCCGAGAGCACATTGATGCAGGCACTACTAGTGGGCAACTTCGAAGTGGCCGTCAACTGCTGCTTGGCGTACAACCAACTGGCCGACGCGCTGTTGCTAGCTTCTTGTGGCGGTCCTGAGCTTTGGGAGAAGACTCAGCGCGCATTCTTCGCTCACCAGCAACGCCCTGTGATGCGTGTGGTATCTGCTATCATCAAGAATGAGCTAACCGAGCTCGTCGAGCTTTCGGATTTGGCTGAATGGCGCGAGACGTTAGCCATTTTGAGCACATACGCTAAGAGCGAAGAATTCCCGTCGCTGTGTGACAAGCTGGCCACGCGACTGGAGGCCGCTGGCGACTTGCACTCTGCTACGTTGTGCTTCATGTGCGCCGTGAACGTGGAGAAGACAGTGAATGCTTGGTGCAAGGAAAGCGAGTTCGAGGCGCGCACGCATGGCCACACCTTTGCGCTCCACCGTCTTGTTGAGAAGGTGTCTGTGTTCGCGATGGCTGTCGACCAGCCTGATCAATCCATGGGCTCTGAGGTGGCCCAGCGTTTCGCTGAGTATGCTTCTCTGGTACGTAGCAAGAGGTGAAGGACATTTCGGTGGTCGTAAGCTTACGTTATTTTGTTATCGTTTTTACTTGTTAGATGGCTGCGGAAGGACGCCTGGATATTGCTGCCAAGTACGCACGCTTCCCGGATCTGAGTTGCGCGATTTTGAAGGACCGCATTTACAACGCGTACCCCACACAGGGCTACCAGCCACCTCCGTTCCCGTTCGATGTGGTTCAGGTTCAGACGCAGGCACAGATTCAGCAGCAACAGCAACAACGTCAGGCTGCTCAGCAGCAGAGAGGCTACGGTAACAAACCCGCATATGGAGCTGGAAGGAACCAGTATGGTGCTCCTGCTGCACCAACGCCAACTCCTGCCGCCGCTCCGATGCCTACGCCTGGTGCCTATGGTGGCCAAGCTGCGGGTTATCAACCGAAACAACATACACCGGCTCCGACGCCAGCTTACCCTGGCCGTCCTGGTGGCTACCAGTCGGCACCTCAGCAACCAGCATACCCGGCCACGCATGGTCTGCCTCCGCAAGCGCAGCAGCCCGGTGGATACCCCAACCAGCAGCCTGCAGGATACCCGAACCAGCAGCAGCCCGCATACCCAGGTCAGTCAACGCCGTCGCCATACCCAGGAAACGCGGCGCTGACGCCATTCCCGGGCCAATCCACAGCTTCTCCAGTGTTCCCTGGCCAAGCGCAGCAGCACCAGCCACCCCCACAGCAGCCTGGTTACAGTCGTCCGCAGCAGCCAGGCTTCCCAGGCCAGCATCTGCCCCAACCAGGTTTCCCGTCAGGCCCCCCGTCGTCGTCAGGTAGCCGTCTGCAGATGTACTCAGGTCCTCCGTCTACAGGCGCACCTCACGTGTCCGGACCTTCTCCGGCGTACGGTGGTGCTCCTCGTCCCGGAACAGGCTTCGGCGCGCCACCTGCCCCAGCTTCTCCATCCATTCCTCAAGGTACGGGGATAAATCCACTTGCTGCTGCGATGGGGTCATCGCGCATTGCCAAGCCTTCTGTTGATATGAGCTCCCACCAACGCGATGGGTTCGTCAGCAGTGTGGGCAACAAGGAACTGACTCTGAAATATGGGAATGCTACCACAGCCTCTCTCTCGCCCGTTGCAAGCGCTGCCCCGAAGGTTGGCGAGTTCCCTCCGGATGTTGTGCCCGGTAGCACAGAGAACGTCGGTCCGCAGGATCTCCCTATTGTAAACGCGTTCAACGACCTCGTGAGTCAACTTCAGGGCCTCCCTCTCACTATGGTACGGTGAACATCATTGCCACTGTTAAGAAGGCATGTACCTAATTAGGTATTTTGTTGTTTGTGCAGATGGAACAGAAGCAACTGCAGGAGATTCAGAAGGGCAAGGAGATCATGTTAACCAAGCTCAACATCGGCGCTTTGTCGCCCGACGTTGTGTCCCGACTGCATGAGATGGTGGCGTGCTTCGGACAGCGCGATTTTGGCAGCGCACAGACCATCTACGTGGCTCTTACGGCCTCAGATTGGGCGCAACACAAGGACTGGCTGCGTGGACTCAAGTCACTCATCCACATCTCCATGAAGCGTTTTAGATAAGCAGTCCACACAGGCGGATGTGGGTACAGGACAGTAAGCAGATACAGGTCACCAAGTGAAGTGATCGCATAGGTCCACCGTGAGCCCAATGCAGATAAAACTAGGAAGTGTTTGTGAGCCTTGTAGCTGCGTGCAGAGTCCTACTACGTACGTGTACGTAGTCGAGCGTAGAATCTATCTAGCGAGCCGCACTGTAGACGAATCTGGATGTATGCAACGAGTGGTTCGGGACCCGAATCGGGTACAGCTATCCCCTTGGACATAGTATTTCAAGTGCATGGGCACGCAACGCGAATGAAGTTCAGCGC